>NW_024713392.1:575000-645000 GCF_018991925.1 Homarus americanus | reverse complement strand
GAGATAATCATCAACTGTGAGCCGACCAATGGCAGCGCTCCAATATTCATATCTATCCTAACCTAACCTAACCTAACCACAGCTCACGGCCTTATGTTGCATACACAATGATTCATGTTGTGGGTTCTACTATTATATTGCAAGTTGCCAGTTCACAATGTTGGTTGCATGTTGTATGTTGTAAATGATGCATGTTTTTCGTTGCCAATGTTGCATGTTGAATGCCAATGTTGTATGTTGTCATATGTTGTATATTGTCAATGTTGCATGTTGTTTACGTGGTCCCGTGCACTTAGTTAATTCTGCAAGAAAACAAATTAACTGTTGCAATTGATGCCTTCTGCTAGTGCCAAGTGAATCATGTTGCTAAATTTGCTTCCGTATTTTGAAATTACAACAAGTGTGTGTACAGCATGTGGAACACTCTGTTAGTAGGGCACATAGTTGCTACTGCAAGCTGCAAATAGATTATGTTGCAAGCATGTCATGTTGTCAGTATGTTATGTTGTCAGAAAGTTATGTTGCCAGTATGTCAATTTACCAGTATGTCATGTTGCCAGTAAGTCATGTTGTCAGTATCATGTTGCCAGTATGTCACGTTGCCAGTATGTCACGTTGTCAGTATGTCATGTTGCCAATATGTCATGGTGCCAGTATGCCATATTGCCAGCATGTTATGTTGCCAGTGAGTTGTTGACAGTATGTCATGTTGCCAGTATGTTATGTTGCCAGTATGTTATGTTGCCAGAACGTTATGTTGCCAGAATGTTATGTTGCCAGTATGTTATGTTGCCAGTATGTTATGTTGCCAGTATGTTATGTTGCCAGTGTGTGTTGCCAAACAGTTATGTTGCTAGTGTGTTATGTTGCCAGTATGTTGCCAGTCAGTTATGCTGCCAGTCTGTTATGTTGCCAGTATGTTATGTTGCCAGTGTGTTATGTTGCCAGTGTGTTGCCAGTATGTATTATTGCCAGTATGTTATGTTGCCAGTATGTTATGTTGACAGTATGTTATGTTGACAGTATGTTATGTTGACAGTATGTTATGTTGCCAGTATGTTATGTTGCCAGTATGTTATGTTGCCAGTGTGTTGCCAGTCCGTTATGTTGCCAGTATGTTGCCAGTATATTATATTGCCAGTATGTTATGTTTCCAGTATGTTATGTTGACAGTAAGTTATGCTCCAATCAGTTAGGTTCCAGTATGTTATGACGCCAGTAAGTTATGTTGCCAGTATGTTCCAGTCTGTTATGTTGCCAGTATGTTTTGTTGCCAGTATGTTGCCAGTCTGTTATGTTGCCAGTCTGTTATGTTCCAGCATGTTATGTTGCTGTATGTTATGTTGCCAGTCTATTATGTTGCCAGTATGTTATGTTGCCAGTCTGTTATGTTGCCAGTATGTTATGTTGCCAGTATGTTATGTTGCCAGTCTGTTATGTTGCCATTCTGTTATGTTGCCAGTATGTTATGTTGGCAGTCTGTTATGTTGCCAGTATTATTATGTTGCCAGTATGTTATGTTTCCAGTATGTTATGTTGCCAGTATGTTATGTTGCCAGTATGTTATGTTGCCAGTATGTTATGTTGACAGTGTGTTATGTTGCCAGTGTGTTATGTTGCCAGTATGTTATGTTGCCCGTATGTTATATTGCCAGTCTGTTATGTTGCCAGTATGTTATGTTGGCAGTCTGTTATGTTGCCAGTATGTTATGTTGCCAGTATGTTATGTTGCCAGTATGTTATGTTGCCAGTCTGTTATGTTGCCAGATATTATTATGTTGCCAGTATGTTATGTTGCCAGTATGTTATGTTGGCAGTCTGTTATGTTGCCAGTATATGTTGCCAGTATGTTATGTTGCCAGTATGTTATGTTGCCAATCAGTTAGTTGCCAGTATGTTATGTTGGCAGTCTGTTATATTACCAGTATATATGTTGCCAGTATGTTATGTTGCCAGTATGTATATGCAGTATGTTATGTGCCAGTATGTTAAGTTGCCAGTATGTTATGTTGCCCGTATGTTATGTTGCCAGTATGTTATGTTGCCAGTCTGTTACTTGCCAGTCTGTTATGTTGCCAGTCTGTTATGTTGTCAGTTTGTTATGTTGCCAGTACTATGTTGCCAGTCTGTTATGTTGCCAGTCTGTATGTTGCCAGTATGTTATGTTGCCAGTATGTTATGTTGCCAGTATGTTATGTTGCCTGTATGTTATGTTGCCAGTCTGTTATGTTGCCAGTATGTTATGTTGCCAGTCTGTTATGTTGCCAGTATGTTATGTTGCCAGTATGTTGCCAGTCTGTTATGTTGCCAGTATGTTATGTTGCCAGTATGTTATGTTGCCAGTATGTTATGTTGCCAGTATGTTATGTATGTTGCCAGTCTGTTATGTTGCGAGTATGTTATGTTGGCAGTATGTTATGTTGGCAGTCTGTTATGTTGCCAGTATTATTATGTTGCCAGTATGTTATGTTGCCAGTATGTTATGTTGCCAGTCTGTTATGTTGCCAGTCTGTTATGTTCCAGTCTGTTATGTTGCCAGTATGTTATGTTGGCAGTCTGTTATGTTGCCAGTATTATTATGTTGCCAGTATGTTATGTTTCCAGTATGTTATGTTGCCAGTATGTTGCCAGTATGTTATGTTGCCAGTATGTTATGTTGCCAGTATGTTATGTTGCCAGTGTGTTATGTTGCCAGTATGTTATGTTGCCAGTATGTTTCCAGTATGTTATGTTGCCAGTATGTTATTGTTGCCAGTATGTTATGCTGCCAGTATGTTTCAGTATGTTATGTTGCCAGTGTGTTATCTGAGTATGTTATGCTGCCAGTATGTTTCAGTATGTTATGTTGGCAGTATGTTATGTTGCCAGTATGTTTACTTCCAGTATGTTTACGTCCCTTAATCCTCTTTACCTGATGTATTAATCTATTTCTCACCACAGTTCTCTTCTCTCCTCTTCTGCTCTTCTCCTCTTCTCTCCTCTTCTGCTCTTCTCCTCTTCTGTCCTCCTCTGCTCTCTCCTCTCTCTATCGTCTCCTCTACTCCTCTCCTCTCTCCTTTTCCTCTCCTCCTCCTCCTCCTCCTGTTCCTCTTTATGGCAGCTTCCCATTCTTTCATCCTCACTTTTTTTATTTCCAGGACTCTCTCTCCTCTCCTCTCCCCCCCTCTCTCAAGTCTCTCATTTCTCTCCCTCAAATCTCTACCTCCCCCCCCCCACATAAAAGTCTTACTTAAGTCTCTCACAAGTCTCTCCGTGGTATCTCCTGCTCCTTGGCCAGAGAGAAAGTATCCATTTTTCCTCCTGCTCCGTCTCTCTCTCCTCCACTCACCCATCCAGAAAACTCATTTTCTTCCCATAACTTGTCTATTTCTACCCCTAGGAGGCTCTATTTTCCTCCCCACTTTCTATTTTCCTCACTACTGCTATATTTTTCCTCCCCACTGCTATAGTTTCCTCCCTACTGCTGTATTTTCCTCCCCATTGCTGTGTTTTCCTCCCACTGCCTCTATTTTCCTCCCCACTGCTCCATTTTCCTCCCTACTTTATTCTCCCCACTGCTGTATTTTTTCCTCCCCACTGCTCTATTTTCCTCCCCACTGCTCCATTTTTCTCCCTACTTTTCTCTCCCCACTGCTGTATATTTCTCTCCCACACTGCTCTATTTTCCTCCCCACTGCCTCTATTTTTCCTCCTACTGCTCTATTTTTCCTCCCCACTGGTCCATTTTTCCTCCCACTTATTTTCTCCCACTGTATTTTTCCTCCCCACTGCCTCATTTTCCTCCCACTGCCTCTATTTTTCCTCCTACTTTATTTTTCCTCCACACTGCCTCTATTTTCCTCCCCACTGCTCTATTTTTCTCCCCACTGCTCTATTTTTCTCCCTACTGCTCTATTTTTCCTTCCCACTGCCATTTTTCCTCTTCTCTCCCCCATTTTTCTCCTGGTTATCTCATTTTATCATTTATTTAACCATTTTCTCTCCCTATTTTGTCCTCCGATAATGGGCATTTTCTTCTCAGTTGTCCATTTTTCCTCCTCACCCTCGCAGTTTTCCTTCTCCAAGATAAATTTTCCTCCAACACAGTGGCGTTTTCCCTCTTACCCTCATATTTTCCTCTTTATTTTCACATTTTACCTCCTTGCAGTTCTTCTTCTCACTGTAACACGCGCCCAGACAACCACACACGCCTACCACGACCTCAAGATACGTCCAGACAACGACACACGCCTACCACGCCCTCAACATACATCCAGACAACGACACACGCCTACCACGCCCCTCAAGATACGTCCAGACAACGACACACGCCTACCACGCCCCTCAAGATACGTCCAGACAACGACACACGCCTACCACGCCCTCAAGATAAGTTCAGAACAATGACACACGCCTACCACGCCCTCAAGATACGTCCAGACAACGACACACGCCTACCACGCCCTCAACATACGTCCAGACAACGACACACGCCTACCACGCCCTCAAGATACGTCCAGACAACGACACACGCCTACCACGCCTCGAGATACGTCCAGACAACGACACACGCCTACCACGCCTCAAGATAAGTTCAGAACGACACACGCCTACCACGACCTCAAGATACGTCCAGACAACGACACACGCCTACCACGCCTCAAGATAAGTTCAGAAACGACACACGCCTACCACGCCCTCAAGATACGTCCAGACAACGACACACGCCTACCACGCCCCTCAAGATAAGTCTCAGACAATGCACACGCCTACCACGACCTCAAGATACGTCCAGACAACGACACACGCCTACCACGCCAAGATAAGTTCAGACAACGACACACGCCTACCACGCCTCAAGATACGTCCAGACAACGACACACGCCTACCACGCCCTCAAGATAAGTTCAGACAATGACACACGCCTACCACGCCTCAAGATACGTCCAGACAATGACACACGCCTACCACGCCCTCAAGATAAGTTCAGACAATGACACACGCCTACCACGCCCTCAAGATAAGTTCGACAATGACACACGCCTACCACGCCCTCAACATACGTCCAGACAACGACACACGCCTACCACGCCCAAGATACGTCCAGACAACGCAAACACGCCTACCACGCCCTCAACATACGTCCAGACAACACACACGCCTACCACGCCCTCAAGATACGTCCAGACAACGACACGCCTACCACGCCCTCAAGATACGTCCAGACAATGACACGCCTACCACGCCCTCAAGATACGTCCAGACAACGACACACGCCTACCACGCCTCAACATACGTCCAGACAACGACACACGCCTACCACGCCTCAAGATAAGTTCAGACAATGACACACGCCTACCACGCCCTCAACATACGTCCAGACAACGACACACGCCTACCACGCCTCAAGATACGTCCAGACAACGACACACGCCTACCACACCCTCAAAATTGTCTCCCACGGGAGGATGTGGGAGATGAGATGGGTAGGTGCAGGAGCCACGCGCCACCTGCACGACAACCACCACCACCACCACCACTATTATCACCACCATCACTACCTCCAACAGCACCACTATTATCACCATCACCTCCAACACCCCACCATCACAGCAACCACTATTACCACCACCATCACTACCTCCAACAGAACCACTATCACCACCACTATCTGTAACTCCACCACCACCATCACCACCACCTGTAACACCACCACTATCACCACCACCACATCCAACACCACCACTACCACTAACACCACCACTATCGCCAACATCAAATCCAACAGCACCACTATAGCCACCACCACCTCCAACACCACCACTACAGCCACCACCACCTCCAACACCACATCCAACACCACCACTATCACCACCACCACCACCTCCAACACCACCACTACCCCACCACCCAACACCACCACCATCACCACCACCTCCAACACCACCACTATCACCACCTCCAACACTACCACTACCACCACCTCCAACACCACCACTCATCACCACCTCCAACACTCCACCACCATCACCACCTCCAACACCACCACTATCACCACCACACCTCCAACACCACCACACTATCATCACCTCCAACACATCCAACAGCACACTATCACCACCACCTCCAACACCACCACCTCCAACACCACCACTATCACCACCACCTCCAACACCACCACCTCCAACACCACCACTATCACCACACACCTCCAACACCACCACCTCCAACACCACCACTATCACCACCACCTCCAACACCACCCACCTCCAACACCACCACTATCACCCACCACATAATAATAGGACGAGTTATCTTATCATGATCGATGCCTAACTCCATGATAAGACGGCCACCCACCACCCACTGCCTCGCCACCCACCACCCACTGTCTCGTCACCCACCACCCACCGCCCACCCACTCCCAGCACACCCACCACCTCGCCACCCACCACCCACTGCCTGCCACCCACCACCCACTGTCTCTGTCAGCCACCACCCACTGCCTCACCTACTACCCAGACACCCACCACCCACTGCCTCGCCACCCACCACCCACTGCCTCGCCACCCACCACCCACTGTCTCTGTCACCCACCACCCACTGCCTCGCCACCCACTACCCAGACACCACCACTGTCTCTGTCACCCACCACCCACTGCCTCACCCACTACCCAAACACCCACCACCCACTGCCTCGCCACCCACCACCCACTGCCTGCCACCCACCACCCCACTGTCTCTGTCACCACCCCACCCACTCCCGCCACCACTCACCCACTGCCTCGCCACCCACCACCCACTGTCTCGTCACCCACCACCCACTGCCTCGCCACCCACTACCCAGACACCCACCACCCACTGCCTCGTCACTTACCACTGCCTGTCACCACCACCCACTGCCTCGTCACTCACCACACCCACTGCCTCGTCACCACCCCCACTGACTCATCACCCACCACCCACTGCCTCGCCACCCACTGCCTGTCACCCACCACCCACTGCCTCGTCACCCACCACCCACTGCCTAATCACCCACCACCCACTGCCTCCATCACCCACCACCCACTGCCTCGCCACCCATTGCCTCATCACCCACCACCCACGCCTGTCACCACCACCCACTGCCTCGTCACCCACCACCCACTGCCTCGTCACCCACCACCCATTGCCCTGTCACCCACCACCCACTGCCCGTCACCCACCACCCACTGCCTCGTCACCCACCACCCACTGCCTGCCACCCACCACCCACTGCCTCGTCACCCACCACCCACTGCCTGTCACCACCACCCACTGCCTCGTCACCACCACCCACTGCCTCGTCACCCACCCACTGCCCGTCACCCACCACCCATCACCGCCTCTGTCACCCACCACCCACTGCCTCGTCACCCACTGCCTGTCACCACCACCCACTGTTCGTCACCACACACCGCCTCGTCACCCACCACCCACTGCCCTGTCACCCACCACCCACTGCCTCGTCACCCACCACCCACTGCCTGTCACTCACCACCCACTGCCTCGTCACCCACCACCCACTGCCTCGTCACCACCACCCACTGCCGTCACCACCACCCACTGCCTGTCACCCACTGCCTCGTCACCCACCACCCACTGTCTCGTCACACACTGCCCTGTCACCCACCACCCACTGCCTCACCCACCACCACTGCCTTGCCACCACCACCCACTGACTCTCCCTCTCACCACTCTCTCTCCCCCTCCTCCTCTCTCTCTCTCTCTCTCTCTCTCTCCACCCCTTGTGTTTTCCCTCTTTCCTTCTCTCCCCCACTCCACCCTCTCTTGGCCTCCTACCTCCCATCCCTCCTCCCTTCTCTCTTCTTTCTATCTCCTTCCCTATCCTCTCTCTCTCTCCTCTCTCTCTCTCTTCCAATCCCTCAAACTAAAAACATATTAGTCGACTTGTTATTCTTCCCTCCTCTAATCTCTCCCTCATCTCTACCCCTCCCTTTCTCTCCTCTTCTCATCTCTCACTTTTTCCTCCTGCCTTTATTCCTTGACCGCCTCTCCTCTCATTTCCTTCCTCCTCCGTCATGTCTCACCCCTCATCTCCCTCCCTCTCCCTCCCAGCGATATATCACATACTAGAATGCATCTTCCTCCCCTTCACCCCCTCTCCATCAGTCAGAGAACAAGCGGCACACTAACCCCCAGGACTAATCCCTCCTCACTCACCCCACATGGACTCACCTCCTCCTCCCCAACCCCTCAAGACAAGATCAGGAGCGATTACCCCTGTAAGACGGACCTTCCTGGTGACCGATATATTATGAAAAAAACGGTTGAGAGTAACGTTGACGACGGTTGAGTGACGGTTAACGACGGTTGAGAGTGACCGAACGATGGTTGAGTACGTTGACGACGGTTGAGAGTAACGGTTGACGACGGTTAAGAGTAATGACGGTTGAGAGTAATGGTTGACGACGGTTGAGAGTAACGGTTGACGACGGTTGAGAGTGACGGTTGACGACGGTTGAGAGTGACGGTTAACGATTGTTGAGAGTGACAGTTGACGATTGCTGGAGAGTAACGGTTGACGACGGTTGAGAGTAACGGTTGACGACGGTTGAGAGTAACGGTTGACGACGGTTGAGAGTAACGGTTGACGACGGTTGAGAGTGACGGCTACCCATTGCTGAGAGTGACTGTTAACGACGGTTGAGAGTGATGGTTGACGACGGCTGAGAGTAACGGTTGACGACGGTTGAGAGTGACGGGTGACGTGGGTTGAGAGTAACGGTTGTGACGGTTGAGTTTAGAGAAAGGTGAATGACGACGGATGAGTTTGACGGTTGCATTAAAAAGAGGCGGTTAACGATTGGTGCGAAGGTTTGCGCTAAAAAATGCGGTTGACGACGATTTAATTTGATGGTTAACTAGGATTGTTTAAAGTTAAAAGACGGTTGAATTTTAAAGGCAACACAAAAGACGGTTTAGTTTGACGGTTAACGACGGTTGCTGGTTGCTAACGGTCAGTAACGGTTTAGCTAGTAGAAGTAAACCGGACCTAAACCCTGGGATTCTGGAAAATAGACTGATAAGAAAAACATTGCTGAGGTGACGTTAAGAGAGAAGAGAGAGAGAGAAGAGAGAGGAGAGAGAGAGAGAGCGTGACCTGGTATTGAGAGAGGGCCTGCCGCCACACACACACACACACACACACACACACAAACAGAACTAAAAAACAACAAAAGCTGCCATACACACAACATAACCTAACCTAACCTACTACACACACACACACAAGACCTGCCACAAACAACAGGACCTGCCTCCCACACAACAGGACCTGCCACAAACAACAGGACCTACCATAAACAACAGGACTCAAGCACAAACAACAGGACTCATTTCACAAACAGGGATCACAAACAACAGGACCTGCCACAAAACAACAGGACATACCACAAACAACAGGACCTACCACAAACAACAGGACCTACCACAAACAACAGGACCTACCACAAACAACAGGACCTACTACAAACAACAGGACCTACCACAAACAACAGGACTCACTAATAAACAACAGGACTCCAGCACAAACAACAGGACCTACCACAAAACAACAGGACCTATCACAAACAACAGGACCTACCACAAACAGGACCTATCACAAACAACAACAGGACCCTGCACAAACAACAGGACCTATCACAAACAACAACAGGACCTACCATTAAACAACAGGACCTGCCACAAACAACAGGACCTACCACAAACAACAGGACCTGCGACAAACAACAGGACCTATCACAAACAACAACAGGACCTACCACAAACAACAGGACCTGCCACAAACAACAGGACTTACCACAACACACAGGACCCCACAAACAACAGACCTATCACAAACAACAAATAGACCTACCACAAACAACAGGACCTACCACAAACAACAAGACCTGCTACAAAACAACAGGACCTATCACAAACAACAGGACCTACCACAAACAACAGGACCTACCACAAAACAACAGGACTCTGCCACAAACAACAGGACCTACCACAAACAACAGGACCTACCACAAACAACAGGACTACCACAAACAACAGGACCTGCCACAAACAACAGGACATACCACAAACAACAGGACCTACCACAAAACAACAGGACTCCACTACAAACAACAGGACCTACCACAAACAACAGGACCTACCACAAACAACAGGACCTACCACAAAACTAGGGTGTGTCATAGGAGGGAAGATCAGCTAAAACTAATGGCCCATCACTTTTTGGTAGATTTTAGTGTATATAAACAGAAAATAATTTCAGTTTCAATATTTTGCAACCTTGCTAGGTAAATTTTAGCGTGAATTTATCGAAAATCTAACGTACAGCTGCATTATGTGCATTACAATTAAATAGTGAACATTGCTTTTCAATTCATTCTTAACAACCCAACTAACAATATTTTTTCTGTTTCAGATTCTGATGCATTTATAAGTTGATAATATTTGCGATGGCTGCTTTCAGGACGAGGAACCAAAATCCAGCCATCTCAGTCACCATCTTCGGTCTGGGAGAGAGCTCCTAGTCGGAGGTTATACATTGAGAGATGCTCAGGAGAAACTTGTCAGTAACCTAGAAGAGGAGTTTGATAAGGGATAGAGAAAATGGAATCAATTGTTTGTTTTTGATGGAGAAGGGATGACACTAGCAGCATGAAAGTTGGAGATTCTGACAAGTTGTTCCTTGCCATGGTGAAGGAAGAACACTACTCCTGCTGCAGTGAACCAGGAGGGAAGTATTGTGGCATTTCACTCCAGAGAAAGATGACATCAGGAAACCAGCGAGATAGTGGCAGATAACATTGTGAACTGGCTCAGAGAGGAACGTAGACCAGACCCCAGGCCATTTGGAGGACAGCACCAACACGAACACAGGGTGGCAAGGGGGGTTCACAGTGGATAGAGCGGAAGATTGGGAGGTAAGCTGGTCTGGATTGTTTGACTTCTACACCAACTGAGTTGCCACTCAGACATCTGATCCAGGAGCTGGATGGCAAGACTCTTTTCAAACAACAGATGGTCTGGTCCTCTTGGCAAGATGCTGACTCTGCCACTGAGTTAGAAATAAACCGAGCTTTGAAAAAATCACAGTTCCTCCACTGTTGAGCTTGACATACAGTGTACTGTCATTGACGACCTGAGTACTGACCAGTACTATGGTTACTGATTTGCAGTGCCATCAAACTGGGTCATGCCTGATAGACTTGCTTACCTGCAGATAGGTCCAGTCTCACATTCTAGGTGGCTCTGCAACGGCTCTCAGGTTCTGTAGAATTTGGGTCGCTCATCATAAACTGAAAGCGAACCAGCTTCACAACCTGAGACTTATTGTCCAATCCATCGTGAGGTTCACTTGCCAAATTGGTTCAACACCAAGGTCAAGTCATTGTTCTCCGAAGGTCCGAGGCATGTTCTCTTCCAGCTTGAGCTCCTGGAGGAGTCAGCCAAGAAGGTTGTTCAGATTGTGGAGCAGACTGTGAGGAGATCTTCCTGCATGCTCATCCTGAGGCAGTTCTGCAGACAATGCTCTGCAGTAAGGATGAGGAGGAGAGAAGAGTGGCAGTGAAAAAGATCTTGGATATGAGACTTATGAGAGGATCTGCATGACGATCAGTGGTGACGATTCCTTCAGGGTCAGGAAGACTCTTAAAGTCAATCTAGGTGCCAAGACCTCACTGATCTCATAGATCTGGATAACATCCAGGCTGCAGTGAGCCCCTCTACCTGCAGCCTCACCAATGTTCAAGTCAGAGCTTCCTGACAACCCCATGCATGTCCCTGCCTGGCCCTCGCACACCCAGAGTATAGAGCGTTGTGTACAGCAAGTGAGGCGAGGCCAGCAGTCACGCAGACAGCCAGGAGAGGAGGGAAGGCTACATCCGAGCTCAGGTGGTCAGCAGGAGGTGATGAGTAGAAACAGAAGCAAGAAAGACATGTTCTCCATGGTGTGCAGCAACACCGGTCGTAGTAGTAAAACCTGGTTTTGTATTTGATGATTTTGTTTAAAGGAATATTAAATTTAATAAATATGTCAAGATCATTCGTTTCACTATTCTGGATCATTTTCATCCTAATAAATTAACCTGATACATTTACTTTACTTTAAATAAGCTATTTAGTGGTGTTGGTAAAAGGAGGAATACTGAATTTTCATAAGATTTCGTTAAAATTTACCTAGCAAAATGAAACTTTTCAAATCTGAAGATATCACATGATTCTGCACATAGAACTACATCATTAATACCATGGGCCGATTTTCAAACTCAAAAATGCCTGTATGACACACCCTACTACCACACTAACAGGACCTACTACAAACAACAGACCTACCACAAAACAACAGGACCTGCCACAAACAACAGATCTATCACAAAATAAATAACAGGACTGCCACAAACAACAGACCTGCCACAAACAACAGGACCTACCACAAACAACAGGACCTACTACAAACAACAGGACTCCAATGCTACACTCAATAGGACCTACCACAAACAACAACAGGACCTACTACAAACAACAGGATCAACACAAACAACAGGATTCCTGCCACACAAACAACAGATCTACATAAAACAACAGGACCTGCCACAAACAACAGACCTACCACAAACAACAGGACTCACTCACAAACAAATAACAGACCTACTACATGAACAACAGGACTAAGCATAAAACAACAGACCTACCACAAACAACAGGATCTATCACAAACAACAACAGACCTACCACAAACAACAGGACTCCTACCACAACAACAGACCTACCACAAACAACAATAGGACCTACTACAAACAACAGGACCTACCAATAAACAACAACAGACCCACTAGCATAAACAACAGGACTACCACAAACAACAACAGGACCTTACCACAAACAACAGGACCTGCCACAAACAATGAAATGACCTGCCACAAACAACAACAGGACTTACCACAAACAACAGGGACTCTACCCACAAACAACAGGACTCCACTACAAACAACAACAGGATCTACTACAACAACAGGATTCTGGTTACAAAACAGCCAGGACCTGCCACAAACAACAACAGGACCTACCACAAACAACAGGACCTACCAATAAACAACAGGATCTATCAACAACAACAGGATTCCACCACAAACAACAGGACCTACCACAAACAACAGGACCTACCACAAACAACAACAGACCTACTAATAAACAACAGGACTCCAAGCATAAACAACAACAGGACTTACTGACAAACAACAGGACTCCAAGCATAAACTACAACAGGACTCCACCACAAACAACAGGATCTAACAATAAACAACAACAGGACCTGCCACAAAACAACAGGGACCTACCACAAACAACAGGACCTACTACTAAAACAACAGGACCTGCCAAACAACAGGATTCAATGGCAAAACAACAGGACTCACATAAAACAAATGAACAGGACTTACCACAAAACAAACAGGACCTGCCATAAACAACAACAGGACTGCCACAAACAAATGAACAGGACCTACCACAAACAACAGGATTCATCGTTAAAACAACAGGACCTGCCACAAACAACAACAGGACTTACCACAAAACAACAACAGGATCTATCAAGCAAAACAACAGGACCTACCACAAACAACAACAGTAATCACCTACAAACAACAGGATCTATCACAAACAAACAACAGACCCGCTACAAACAACAGGACCCTACCACAAACAACAGGACCTACCACAAACAACAGGACCTACCACAAACAACAGGACCTACCACAAACAACAGGACCTACCACAAACAACAACAGGACCTACCACAAACAACAACAGGACCTACCACAAACAACAGGACCTGCCACAAACAACAACAGGACCTGCCACAAACAACAACAGGACCTGCCACAAATACCTCCAAGACAGCTCCAGGTAAGTCACTGACCCTTCACTAATTAGGTCGCGTCTACCTGAACACCTGGCCACAAGAATTAATATTTATGCGAGAAAACTTATAAATAAACACATGAAATAAATATTATTAAAAACCCATTTGTTTCGTAAAATAAAAGTAGTTTTTTTTAACAGGAATAAACAAAAGATGTGTTAATAAAATATATCGGTGAAACTAAATAAACTCTTATTTTTCAGGATCTAAGATGAATAAAAAACATTTGGTTAAAAACCTCACCAAATCCTCAGTCTGTTCCCAGGTATTGGTCAGGTGTGTCGGTGAGGTGTAGTGGAGATTACGGTAACGAGTTGTATCGTGTTGGGTGATAACAACAAGGGTAAGTCTCTTGGTGTTATCTGGCTACACTGCAGGGGGAACACAATGTTGCCAGCTTAATACCAATGGTAAGCCTTCTCGGTGTTTTTTGGCTACACTGCAAGAAGTGGATTATGGGGGTCAATGTTTCCAGCTTAATAACAAAGGTAAGTCTGGTATCTGGCTACACTGGAAGTGGGACAGTGTTACCAGCTTAGCAGGAATAAACCTCTAAATGAACCTTGGTACAGATAACTGAACTTTAAAACGAACCCGATTTATATATATAAATGAACCCCGATAGGGTGGTCCAAATTATAGGGTGAGAATTTGAAAGTTGTCTGAACCAAGCGAGCACATGGAGCCCTCGTTGCACTTCATGTACACTAGTGAAGCTTTGTGCAAAATGTGAAGAAAATTGGATGATGTTTTAGGGGTCCCGCAAAACGTTGAGTTACTTTAGTCTCATAAATTCTAGCAAAACAGCCAATTTCCTTTTTGGGGGAAATTCCAGAGGGAGGTATGAACATCAGGGCACCTGGGGCCTTCCACCAAGACAAATGGATGGCAAAGGCCATTTATGATCTTAAAATCTTCCTCTTCAGAGAGCAGTTCACCCTCACTGCTCACGAAATGCTTGCAGTGCGGAATCTCAGTCTCTTCATTTCTCTGTTCTTCACCAGGTATTGGCATCAAGCAACGATCGCATCAGACGCCCCCAAAGATGACTTGGATTTCATGAAGGATCTTGAGAGCGGAATTCCGAATCGTCAGCTGGCGAACACTGCCCTCACATCCTTCAAACGCCACCTGTGGTATGCGTCCGAGGAACTGATCGGTCTTGCATTCTTTGATGACCGGATTGGAGAAGAGGAGAGAGTTGCAATGGTGGAAAATCTCAAGAAGAGAAAACGGAAGAGACTGAAGAGACTAAAGAAACTTGATGGCAAGAGATTCTCTCCTCAAACACCGCTTCTTGACTTCGTGACTGCCAAGACCAAGAACATATTTGACCTCATTCTTTGTAATGGTCGTCAGGAGTCGGAGTCCTTTGTTACGAACCCCTCCACCAATTGTCATGATCTACCTACCCAGCACTACGAACCACGCCATCTATTGTCCTGATCTACCTACCCAGCACCACGAGCAACGCCATCTAGGGACGAGACACGAGTATGACTCGTCTTAGTTACCACTCCGGGGTTTCCCTTCTCCATATCCTGGTTGTTGCGTCACTTCCTCCAAGACTTCTTTGTGAGCTTGAGTTCGAGGAGAGAGCACTACACTCTGGGAAGTGACCACAGGATCATCTATCCTCTAAACCTACGGCACAGTGACTACCTACCGTCTTCTACAATACTCAGCCTTACTCGTCAGCCATCTCAGCTCCTCACTTAAGTATTTGTAATCTTGTATTGCCTCTCCCACCTCCACCTTGCTTCACGATTGTTTTATGTTGTATTAATATGTATATACTGTTAATGTTTAGGTTAAGTTTGGTTAAGGGTAATTTATAGGAAACTGAATATTTTGTTAAGGAATTTATGGTACTTTATTATACACAACAAAAACTCGCATCCTTTGTCTACCCTTTTATAGTCCGATTGTCTTTGTTTTTTTATTGTTGTTGCCTGTTGGGATCTGGGTAGACTTTTAACTATATTCTAAATCCCCAACTCGTAACACCTTCCTCGCCAAGCCACCTTCTTCTTGGAACGAAGATGACACCCTACCAACAATTCATGGCCTCCATCGCCTCACTGAAGGTTGCGAACGACAGCGCCGAAAGGGGTATTGCTCTGATCACACAATTCAACTCGTCTATCACCAAGGATGAGACCCAATACCTCCTGATTGTAGCTCAGGACAGGAAGGATGTGCCCTCCATGTCAAAAGCTGTCTTCCTGAAATAAACTTAGAATCTACAGACAACGATGCCTTCCCTTTTCCATGAGCATATTTGAGATAATTGTGTCAATTTTTTTCTGAGGACCAGGAAGTTGAACTTTTGTGGGACCAAAAAATATTGAGATAAGGAACTGAAATTTTGCCTGGACCGATATATATATAAATGAACCCCGATATATATAAATGAACCCCGATATATATAAATGAACCCCGATATATAAAAATGAACCCCGATATATATATAAATGAACTCCGATATATATAAATGAACCCCGATATATAAATGAACCCCGATATATATAAATGAACCCCGATATATATAAATGAACCCCGATATATATAAATGAACCCCGATATATAAAAATGAACCCCGATATATATAAATGAACTCCGATATATATAAATGAACCCCGATATATAAATGAACCCCGATATATATAAATGAACCCCGATATATATAAATGAACCCCGATATATATAAATGAACCCCGATATATATAAATGAACCCCGATATATATAAATGAACCCCGATACATATAAATGAACCCGGATATATAAAAATGAACCCGATATATATAAATGAACTCCGATATATATAAATGAACCCCGATATATATGAATGAACCCCGATATATATAAATGAACCCCGATATATAAAAATAGGTCACACGGACATCTACTTCTAATGGGCTCCAACTCTGGATTCTAATAGGGTGTACTGTAGGTCTATTGGTGTTTTATGGTTAGGTTAGGTTAGGTTAGAATAGGTTACGCAAGGTTAGAATAGGGCAGTTCAGGTTAGGTTATGTTAGAATAGGTTAGGCAAGGTTAGAATAGGGCAGTTCAGGTTAGGTTAGGGTAGGTTAGGTAATCTTACAACAGGTCAGGTGTGTTAAAAGGTGAATTCAGGTGTATTAAAATAGGTCATGTCAGGTGTGTTAAAATAGGTTAGGTGTGTTAAAATAGGCCATGTCGGGTAATATTAGGTCAGGTCAGGTAATTTTAGATTAGGTTAGGTGTTAAAATAGGTCAGGTTAGGTGTCTTAATAGGTCAGGTCAGGTAGTATTAGGTTAGGTCAGGTGTTAAAATAGGTCGAGTCAGGTGTCTTAATAGGTCAGGTCAGATAATATTAGATTAGGTCAGGTGTGTTAAAATAGGTCAAGTCAGGTGTCTTAATAGGTCAGGTCAGGTAATGTTAGGTTAGGATAGGTCAGGTAAACACTCTTATTATGGGGAAATAGTCACCCCTACAACCTCCTATGACGTCATCACCCATTTAAGTGTCAAGAGGTTGCCTACTTGACACTTTTTCAGGAGTCACTTAGGACACACTTATCTCTGGAGTTGTTCTTTATGTTTAAAAAAAATATAAAAAGTTTTTAAAAAGTAATTATACTGTAAAGTTTTAAATGTTTCGTTCTTACCAAATTTGCGAATATTTTAACCTAACCTAACGTAACGCAACGTAACGTAACCTAACCTAACCAAGACCTACCCAGCATAACGTTGCTTAAATCCTAGCTAACTTTAACCTATCCCAACCAAGCTTAACCAAACTAATCCTAAACTACAGCTTAACCTAACCTAACCTAACCTAACCTAACCTAACCTAACCTAACCCTAAACCTAACCCTAACCCTAAACCTAACCTAACCCTAACCTAACGTAATCAGACTCCACCTTTTAACATACTTCTGGCACCCCCGAACACTGAAGAGGAAAAACTCTCGTACCGTCAACTGAACGACAACAACAAAGAGGCCCCCCAAGGATGGTATTTCACAGTGAGAGTTAATTAAGAACGCCGTAAAACACAATTTGCATATCATTTACACGTCTAAGTTCCGAAAACACACTTGGGGAAGTAAAGTGCTAAGCCACATCATCCCGGGCCGCCAAGAGAGATAAAAATTGTCCTTATCGCCTTTGTGGGACTTTTTTTTTTTAATGATTTTGTGGGAGTTTTTGAACTATTTTTTGGGAGATTTTTTTTTAATGATTTTGTGGGTCATTTTTTAACGCCTTTGTGGGACCTTTCTAAAACCTTTGTGGGACTTTTCTAAAACCTTTGTGGGACTTTTCTAAAACCTTTGTGGGACTTTTCTAAAACCTTTGTGGGACCTTTCTAAAACCTTTGTGGGACTTTTCTAAAACCTTTGTGGGACTTTTCTAAAACATTTGTGGGACTTTTCTAAAACCTTTGTGGGATTTTTTAATGATTTCGTGTGACTTTTTGAACGCCTTTGTGGGACTTTTTGATGATTTTGTGGGACTTTTTGGACGCCCTTTTAGGCTTTATTGATGCTGTTATATACTGTACATTGTTTACACTATTCCGTACTATTAATAAAAATGTATAACAAACAGTTGATTTAAATGTCTATAGCGTGCGGAAGTGATTATTTTATAAAGGAAAATAATAATAATAATAATAATAATAATAATAATAATAATAATAATAATAATAATAATAATAAAGTAGGAGCAACTTTTTAATCCACCCAAGGTTGTGGTAGTGGTGGTGGTAGTGATGTTGGTACTGGAGGTGGTAGTGGTGGTAGTGGTGGTGGTACTGGAGGTGGTAGTGGTGGTAGTGGTGGTGGTATGGAGATAGTGGTGGTGGTGGTAGTGATGTTGTACGGGAGGGTGGTAGTGGATGTGGTGGTGGTGGTGGTAGTGATGGTGGTACTGGGTGGTAGTGGTGGTGGTGGTAGTGGTACTGAGGTGGTAGTGGTGGTGTGGTTATGGTGGTGGTAGTGGTGGGTATGGAGTGGTGAGGTGGTGGTGGTGGTGAGGTACTGGAGGTGGTGGTGGTGGTAGTGATGGTGGTAGTGATGGTGGAGTGGTGGTGAGGTGGTGGTGGTGGGGTGGTGGTGATGGTAGTGGTGGTGGTCGTGATGGTGGTACTGGAGATGGTAGTGGTGGTGGTGGTAGTGATGTTGGTGGTGGTAGTGGTGGTGGTGGTGGTGGTGGTGGTGTGAGTAGTGGTGGTAGTGGTGGTGGTGGTAGTGATGGTGGTACTGGAGATGGTAATGGTGGTGGTGGTAGTGATGTTGGTACTGGAGATTAAAATGGTAGTGATGGTGGTAGTGGAGATGGTAGTGGTGGTGGTGGTAGTGATGTTGGCACTGGAGGTGTGATGGTGGTAGTGGTGGTAGTGGTGGTGGTAGTGGTAGTGGTGATGGTAGTGATGGTGGTGGAGTGGTGGCAGTGGTGGTGATAGAGTGATGGTAGTGGTAGTGGTGGTAGTGGTGGTGGTGGTGGTGTGGTGGTGGTGGTGGTGATGGTGAGTGGTGGTGGTGGTGGTGATGGTGGTAGTGGTGGTGGTGGTGGTGGTGGTGGTTGTGGTACTGGAGGTGGTAGTGGTGGTGGTGGTAGATGGTGGTGGAGAAGGTAGTGGTGGTGGTGGCAGTGGTGGTGGTGAGTGAGGTAGTGTGGTGTGATGGTGAGTACTGGATGTGAGTAGGTGGTGGTGGTAGTGGTGGTGGGGAGGTAGTGGTGGTGGGGTGGTTAGTGATGGTGATGGAGGTGGTGATGGTGGTGATGATGGTAGTGGTGGAGGTAGGTGATGGTGGTGGTGGGTGGTGGTGGTGGTGGTGATAGTGGTGGTAGTGGTGGTGATGGTGGTGAGGTGGTGGTAGTGGGTGGTGGTGATGGTGGTGGTGGTGATGGTGATGGTGGTGGTGAGATGGTGGTGGTGGTGGTGTATGTTGGTACTGGAGATGGTGGTGGTGGTGGTGGTGGTGAGTGGTGGAGTGTGTGGTAGTGGGGTGGTATGGTGGTGGTGGTGATGGTGTGCTGGGTGGTGGTGGTGGTGATGGGTGTAGTGGTGGTAGTGATGGTGGTGAGTGGTGGGTGGTAATGGTCTGCAGTTGGTCATCGATCTTGCGTGTTGTCTACGTCAGGACCTATTTTCTGTGGCTCTCTCTCTCTCTCTCTCTCTCTCTCTCATTGTTTCTTTCTCCTTTTATCTCACTGTTGTCAAGAGTTGTGTCCACTGGGCGAGAGCTCCCCACCATATCCTCCCCCACCACCACTATCCTCCCCACCTATCTCCCCACCACCACTACCTCCCCACCACCACAATCCTCCCACTATCCTCCCCACCATCACTATCCTCCCCACCATCACTATCCTCCCCACCACCACTATCCTCCCCACCACAATCCTCCCACCACCAACCCACCACTATCTCCTCCTCCCACCACCACAATCCTCCCCACCACTATCCTCCCCCACCCTATCTCCCCACCCTATCCTCCCCACCACCACTATCCTCCCCACACCACTATCCCCACCACCACTATCTTCTCCACCATCACTATCCTCCCCACCACCACGATCCTTCCCCACCTCCTCCCCACCACCACTATCCTCCCCCACCACTATCCTCCCCACCACTATCTCCCACCACCACCACCCTCCCCCACCACCCTATCTTCCATCCCCACCACTATCCTCCCCCCACCACTATCCTCCCCCACCACTATCCTCCCATCACCCCCCACCACCACACTATCTCCCACATCCTATCCTCCCCCCACACACTATCCTCCCCACCACACTATCCTCCCCACCACCACTATCTTCCCCACATATCCTCCCCACCATCACCTCCCCACCCCACTATCCTCCCCCACCTCCTCACCACACATATCTTCCCCCCACCTCCTCCCCACCACCACTATCCTCCCACCACCACTATCCTCCCACCACCATATCCTCCCACCACCACTATCCTCCCCACCACCACTACCTTCCCCACCACCCACTATCCTCCCCACCACTACCTTCCCCACCACTATCCTCCCCACCACCACTATCCTCCCCACCACCACCTACCCCTCCCCCACCTTCCTCCCACCCACTACCTTCCCCCACCACCACTCTCCCCCCACCACCACTCTCCCCACCACCCTCCTCCCCACCACCACTATCCTCCCCACCACCACCTCCCACCACCACTACCTTCCCCACCACCACTATCCTCCCCACCACTACCCTCCCCACCACCACTATCCTCCCCCACCCTATATCTTTCGTCAAAGCTGTGGAGGTGAGAGTGGGGAAGAGAATGAGGCGTGAGAGGGATGAGGTTGGAGGAGAGAGGAGGAGATAGGGGTGGAGGAGAGAGGGATAGGGTGGAGGGAGGAGGAATGGGAGGGAAAGGATAGAGGGAGAGGGATGGGGTGGAGGAAAGGATGGGTGGGAGGAGGAGGGATAGGGTGAGAGGGAGAGGATGGGGTGGAGGAGGAGGAGGATAGGGTGGAGGAGGAGAGGGATAGGGTGGAGGAGGGATAGGGTGGAGGAGGAGGGATGGGGTGGAGGAGGAGAGGGATAGGGTGGAGGAGGGAGAGGTGAGGCGGTTGTAATGCCTAAGCTGGGAGACTCATCAATCACCTCACCTCTCCTCCTCTCCTCTCTCATTCTACCTCTTTCCCTCACATTCTCTCTCTCTTTTACTCTCCTTCCTCCTTCCCCACTCTTCCATTGACCCCCGCCCCTCCCTCAGGTCTACAAGATACACAAAATGTAGCCCTGTTGTCTCCTCTCTGAGTCTCCGTATGTCTGTCTTGTTAACTTGACATAACTTCAAGTACAGTATAGAAAGTTTGTTTACATGTCAGCCGTAAGGTAAACAAGTGGCCTATGGTTAAAATGAATAGATTGACAACCATGTATTGCTGTATGTCATTGTTTACGTCGATGATAATAATAATAATAATAATAATAATAATAATAATAATAATAATAATATAATAATAATAATAATAATAATAATAATAATAATAATAATAAAGTTACCAATAAATTACTATCTGGCAACACGACTATTAATACATTTCTTCACAACCAAATGTTAACAAAATAACACCAACAATACATCATTAATAATTATTTTAAAGAGAGAGTTTTGAGGAAAGAAAATATTAAGGTAACAGCAGGTAGGGTAATAAAAGGTAAAAATAGCGATTTATTAACTAGTGGTTATGTTAAATAGGTCCAAATAGGTTGTAATGGGCACCACTACTATTAATAATAGGACCTGATATAGAGATTCTTGTATACCTGTGCCTGTATGTGTCTGTACCTGTAGGCCTGTACCTGTATGCCTGTACCTGTATGCCTGTACCTGTATGCCTGTACCTGTATGCCTGTAACATGCCTGTAGCTTGTATGCATGCCTGAAAGCATGTACCTGTATGCCTGTGCCTGTGGGCCTGCACCATGCCTGTACCTGAAAGCATGTACCTGTATGCCTGTACCTGTCTTGTACCTGAAAGCCTGTACCTGTGGGCTGGTACCCGTATGCATAGCTACCCTGTATGCCTGTACCTGTATGCCTGTGCCTGTGGGCCTGTACCTGTATGCCTGTCCACCTGTATGCCTGTAACTGTATGCCTGTAACTTCATGCCTGTAACTGTATGTACCTGAAAGCATGTACCTGTATGCCTGTGCCTGTGGGCCTGTACCTGTATGCCTGTACCTGAAAGCATGTGCCTGTATGCCTGTACCTGTATGCTTGTACCTGTATGCCTAACGCTACTGTCAGTACTAGGCCTGTACACAGCATGCCAGACCATGCCTGTACCTGTATGCCTGTACCTGCATGTTAACCGAACCACCGACCTGTATGCCTGTACCTGTGCCAACTGTATGTCTGTACCTGTATGCCAGTACCTGTGGGCCTGTACCCATATGCACTGCTGTACCCATGCCTGTGTATGCCTGTACCTGCATGCTTATACCTGAAACTCTGTACCTGTATGTCTGTACATGCCTGTACCTGTATGCTAACATGTGTAGACCTGTATGCCTGTACCATGCACCTGCTGCTGTATGCCTGTACCTGTATGCAGTACCTGTGGGCCTGTACCCGTATGCCTTACCTGTATGCGTACCTGTATGCTGTACCTGTATGCTTATACCGCAAACTCTGTACCTGCATGTCTGCCTGTATGCTGCCTGTATGCCCTGCATGTCTGTACCTGTATGCCTGTACCTGTGTCTGTACCTGTATGCCTGTACCTGTATGCCGTACCCTGTATGTCTGTACCTGTAGTGTCTGTACCTGTACGCCACCTGTATGCTGTAACCTGTATGCCTGTACCTGTATGCCTGTACCTGTGCCTGTAACTGTATGCACCGCCTGGACTGCATGCCTGTACCTATGCCTGTACCTGTATGCCTGTACCTGTATGCTTATACCTGAAACTCTGTACCTGTATGTCTGTACCTGTATGCCTGTACCTGTATGCTCCCTGTATGTCTGTACCTGTATGCCTGTACCTGTATGTCTGTACCTGTATGCCTGTACCTGTATGCCTGTACCCTGTATGTCTGTACCTGTATGTCTGTACCTGTATGCCTGTACCTGTATGCCTGTACCTGATGTGAATCTCATTGGTATTTCTGTACACTTCTCCTCTTCTCCCATCTTTTCTCTCCCCACTACATTTCCTCTCCCCATCACCCTTGCTACCCCTTTCTCTCCCCACCACCCTTGCTACCCCTTGTCTCCCCACCACCCCTATTCTCCCTATCTCCTCCCATTTCTATTCTCTCCTCAATCGTTTTCTCCCCCCTAAGCTTCTACTCTCCCCACCACCTTAACTACCCCTACTCCTCCCCTCCCCCTGGTCAAATCAAGTTGCTCCCAATATTCAGGCTGGACCAATATCTACACTAATTGGATTAAAATTGGCTGAAATTAGATCTACACACTGAACCAATTTTGGGGGGCCACAGTCAGAAAGTAACTGTCATAGAGGAGGGTCAGAGAGGAAAGTAACTGTCAGAGGAAAGTAACTGTGAGAGAGGAAAGTAACTGTCAGAGAGGAGGAAACGTCAGAGAGGTGGAACTGTCAGTGGGGGAAGTAACTGTCAGAGAGGGAAGTAACTGTCAGAGAGGAAAGTAACTGTCAGAGAGGAAGTCAGGAAGGAATCAGGGGTGGAACTGTCAGTGGGGGAAGTAACTGTCAGAGAGGAAAGTAACTATCAGAGAGGAAAGTAACTGTCAGAGAAACTTTACAGTCAGAGAGGAAAATAACTATCAATGGAAAGTAACTGTCAGAGAAAGTAACTGTCAGGGAGGAAACTAACTGTCAGTGGGTACAGTCAAGAGGGAAACAGTCACCTACCCTCAGTTACTCCACCAGTCACTGCCTCACCTGTAAAAAAAAAATACAGCATGGGTTTTTACTGGATTTCTGAACCATGTATATTGTTTTCTGAACCATGTATATTCCTGAAACGTAGGGGAGTCAAGTCTTCAGGTGAAATAAGCTGTGGGCTACTCTTCAGGTGAAATAAGCTGGGTGAAATAAGCTGGGGCTAATTTCAGGAGAAATAAGCTGGGGTCTAATCTTCAGGTGAAATAAGCTGGGTGAAATAAGATGGGGTCTAATCTTCAGGTGAAATAAGCTGGGTGAAATAAGCTGGGGCTAATTAAAAATAGCTGGGTGAAATAAATCTTCAGGTGAAATAAGCTGGGGCTAATCCTCAGGTGAAATAAGCTGGGACTAATCTTCAGGTGAAATAAGCTGGGTGAAATAAGCTGGGGGCTAATCTTCAGGTGAAATAAGCTGGGGGTATGAAATAAGCTGGGTGAAATAAGCTGGGGACTAATCTTCAGGTGAAATAAGCTGGGGTCTAATCTTCAGGTGAAATAAGCTGGGGACTAATCTTCGGGTGAAATAAGCTGTACAGTGATAATATATTGTACAGTATATTATCACTGTTGCCATGGTTACTGTGTGTGTGTGTGTGTGTGTGTGTGTGTACTCTAATAAACAGTCAACGCTTTATTACACAAAACCAGTATGTTAATGAGCTAGTAAGACAACATCTAATTAGCATAAGATAGTGACCTTCTTCCCCTCTCTTGTCAATTAGGAGGAGGAAGAGGGAGGGGGGGGAAGGAGGGAGGAGGGAGGGAGGGTAGGAGGAGGAAAGAGGTAGTGTAATGGTTGCGTTCAAATTCTCTCCTCTCTCTCTCTCTCTCTCTCTCTCTCTCCCTCTCCTCTCTCTCTCTCTCTCTCCCTCTCTTTCTCTCATCTCCTCCTCTCTCTCTCTCTCTCTCTAGCAGATAGTGTGGTGGCCGGGTTATCAGATACCCCCACCGTGCCCATCAGATACCCACACAGTAAGTCAGCCCTGCCACACTTTCGCGTCTTATGCCCACCACTCTACCACCGACCCACTGAACCACCAAACCTCCAATCATGAATCACTGAATCTCCGAACCTTGGACTACCGAATTATCCAACTTTGAACCATCGAATCCTTGAATCTTTAACCAGTAACTCAGTGAACCCCGGACACCTTGAGGAAGTCCTAGGGTTAGGGATTCGATGTTTCAGGGTTCAGTTGATTCAAAGGTTCAGGTGATTCAGAAGTTCAGGTAGATCATGACAGGTAAGTTAAACCTGTCCTGTTATCTCTTGTGAACCCGAGCGTAACCCAACACTAGTCGAGGTGACGTTAAGACTGGTTTAAGTTAGGTTAGGTTAGGTTAGGTTAAAGCTGTGTTAGAGACAACGTATTAACTTCACTAATTAACTGTGATGATCTGAGCTATAACAAACCTCCATGACTACCACCACCACCACCACCACCCGTCCCATCACCACCACCACTCCCATCACCACCACCACTCCCATCACCACCACCACCACCACTTTTTTTTTTAGAAAGTGGCCATCAGCCTCCCCATTACACCTTCGCCACCATTTTATTACTTAATATTAAATATCCTAAATAGTAATATCCCCTATCTGTGTTGAGTTAGTTGACAGATTGGGCGGCATTCAGTGACTGTTGCCTCATAGTCAATATCAGGCTGTTGTCAGCACTGGGGCAGAAGCTGTTCCCTGAGGCAGAGAGAGCCGACCGAAGAAGAAATATCTCATCCAGGCTGTAACATAACTTCGCCATGCTTCTGTTCGGAGATATCATCCGAGAGTCTGGCGTAAAACATCTTGCACTTGGTCCCATCCCACCAGAGGTTGTGAACACTAGAGGATGAAGCTGCCTTGATCGGAATTCCTCTGCCCATATGCCCTTCTTATCGTTTTCGTTCTCCTGTGTGCAGCAACGAGAGCTAGGTTAAGGTGACATGGCCATGGGATCAAAAATCCTGATGTCGGCTTCGCTGTCCCCGCGTCCAGAATCCTCGAGCACTGACGTCAACCGGGCTCCGTTGGATGTGTTTGAAGTCCTATGTTGGAAGATCTCACCATCCAAAGGAAGGAAGGTCGGTTCTACATCACGGCATTTCCTTCAACATATTTGCTGTGAGGTCCGTTACCTCGTCATGCCTCATGCATATAAAGCCCTCTTTCTTGCACCATGGGGTGATCGCCATCACAGGAAAGCCACACACGCATTGGGAAGCAAACCTTCTGCCGGCCGACCATTACCTTAGAGCAATGGCATCTAAATTTTGTTTATTGAGACTGAAACCATTTGCCCTTATCGGTAAAGTAGTTAACCAGTTCGTGGCGCCCACCTCCAGGGCTATAACTTTTTCAAATTTTCTGGTACCTACAGCAACAGTTGCTGCAGCTTATCACCACCACCTCCCACCCACCACCACCACACACCACCACCCACCACCACCACCACCATCACTACCAGCACCACTACCACCACCACACCACCACAACTCCCATCACCACCACCACGACCCACCACCACCACCATCCTCCCCACCACCGCCACCACCACCACCTATCCCACCACACCTCCACCACCACCCACCATCCTCCCCACCACCACTACCACTGCCATCCTCCCCAATAACTACACTACCCCCACCACCACCACCACTCCCACCACCACCACCACACCACCACACTACCACCACCACCATCACTACCACACACCACCACCACCACCACCACCACCACAACTCCCATCACCACCACCACGACCAGCACCACCACCACCACCATCCTCCCCACCACCGCCACCACCACCACCACCATCCTACCCACCACCGCCACCACCACCACCATCCTCCCCACCCCCTACCACTGCCATCCTCCCCAATAACACTACCACCACTACCCCCACCACCACCACCACCACCACCATCCTCCCCACCACCACCACCACCACCACCACCACCACACCTCCCCACCCGCCACCCACCACCACCATCCATCTAACCTACCAGCACTACTACCACCACGCCACCACACCACCACTACCACCACTACCACCACCACCACCCCACCACCACCACCTCCCCCCACCACCGCCACCACCACCATCCTCCCCACCACCCACCACCGCCCTACCACCACCACCACCCATCCTACCTACCAGCCTACTACCACCACCGCCACCACCACCACTACCAACTACCATCACCATCCTCCCACCACCACCACCACCATCCTACCACCATCCTACCAGCCACCACCACCACCATCCTCCACTACGTACTACACCACCATCCTCCCCACCACCACCTCCCACCACCACCATCCTCCCTACCACCACCACCACACCACCACCACCACACCACCACCACCATCACCACCCCACCACCACCACCACCACCTCCCCACCACCACCACTCCACCACCACCACCACCATCCTCCCCCACCACTACCAGCAACCACCACCACCATCCTCCCCCCCACCACCACCACCACCACCACCATCCTCCCCACCACCACCACCACCACCACCCAGCCTCCACCACACCACCACCACCCCTCTCCACCACACCACCATCCTCCCACCACCACCACCACCACCATCCTCCCCACCCCACCACCGCCACAGCTGCACAATTTTTGTACGCTGAATAAAAAAATCAAAAAAGAAAAAACTAGTGTGATGAGGCGTGAATGTTTTAAACTCTGGAAAACTAAAATCAATTAATTATCATTTCTAATCTGACGTTTCGTTTGTTAAGGAAAATTGGCGCCATATTCAGTCATATTAAAACTCCCTGAACACTTGGCGGTATCTGGCAACATGTTGTGAACGAGGCTTTCTTAATTATGTCAGAATGAACACATATATATATATATATATATATATATATATATATATATATATATATATATATATATATATATATATATATATATATGTGATAAATCACACGGGAAAAGGGGAAACAACGAACCCAAGTTTTCATTGTGGATCTACATAGAGAAATATATATATATATATATATATATAATATTTTTTTCCCCGGAAGTCGAAATTACGTGTAAATCAAGAAACAGGTAAGTTTGGAAGTTCAAGTTGGTGTCAAGATAGTTAGATTTATTTTAGTGTCAACAAGGACCCCAGTGTCAGCAAAACCCTGTGTCCAACAAGACCCTGTGTCAGCAAAGGCCCTGTCAACAGGACCCTCTGTCAACAAGGACCCTGTGTCAGCAAAGGACCCTGTGTCAGCAAGACCCTGTGTCAACAGGACCTATTGTCAGCAAGGACCCCTGTGTCAACAAGGACCCTGTGTCCTTAAAGGACGCCCTATTAACCCAAGGACCCTGTGTCAACAAGGACCCTGTGTCAACAAGACCCTGTGTCCACAAGGACCCTGTGTCAACAAGGACCCTGTGTCAACAAGACCCTGTGTCCACAAGGACCCTGTGTCAACAAGGACCCTGTGTCAACAAGACTCTGTGTCAACAAGACCCTGTGTCCACAAGGACCCTGTGTCAACAAGGACAGTTTTTAATTGAATTGAATTGAAACAGTTTATTTAGCCCTAAAAACACAGATACAGAGTGGATAATAATAACAATATTAACATGGCTGAGTCAGTTGAGAACCTGAGCTCTCTTTTAGGCACCTGATATATACTATACATTTATCTCGATGAAATATTATGTAACATTTAGTATCATCTGGAATAGTACAATAGCATGGTGGTAATAAGAACATCTCATAATGTTACCACGGTTATCACTTCAATATTTATTTATTTTATTTATTTATTTATTTATTTTATTTGTTTTTTTTATTATAAGTATATACATAAGTTACAGTGGAACTGAAAAACATAAGTATAATGGGGGAGCAGTACAACCTGGGCTGTACAGTATTAAGGTTGAACAAGAGGACAGAGCTGTCAGGACTATGTCTAGTTGGCAATTATATGATAATTTCCGATAAAACGGTTTTGATGGTACAATAAAAGCAGGTACTGTATATATAGTAGGTGTTACAAGAAATATGAATACCTAGACAATAGAAATTTTTTAAGAGATGATTTAAAGGAAGGGAGTGTAGTCTTTGCTGGGATGAGTGGGGGTAAGTTGTTCCACACCTTCACACCATGATATTTTATGGAGGTCTGGGACTGAGAAGAGTGCATGGGGGGGTGGTCTTAGTAGCTCTGGGTGCCTTAAGTTGTATTTATGATTATTCCGGAACTGGAAATAATTATTGTCAAGCAAGGACTGTATTACCAAGGTACAGGGGGTCCAAGTCTGGGGGTAAGTTTTTCCATCTGTGAAAGAGTATATCAACAAGGACCCAGTGTCAACAAGCCGTCATCACCGCACCATAAAGTAAAGTAATAGACTAGAGGATACAGGCTTTCCAGGTCCCCCCCCCCCGGCCACACCTCGGCCCCTCCGTCCCCCCCAGCCACCCTCACCCCCCGCCCTCCCCCCAGCCACACCTCACCCCCCCGCCACACTCTCGGCCCCTCCGTCCCCCCCACCACGCCTACTACTCCTACCTAACTTCAATTAAGAACGAGAAAAAACTTTAATTGGCGCAGAGGGTCATTATGTGTGCTTATGAAGGCTGGGAGGGAGGGAGGGAGAGAGGGAGGAGAGGAAGAGAGGGGGGGAGCGGCAAGCACACACATACACTACCCTCCCTCCCTCACCTGCCGCCTTCTCTTCATCCCCCCTCCCTCTCTTCATCCCCGCCTCTCTCTCCCCCCTCCCCTCCGCATGGGCCTACTTTTATTTTGCATACGTTTCTGTATTGTTACCGCGAGAAGCATCATTACTGTTGTTACCTGTTGGCCATACCTTTAGTAATGAGATTACATACGTTAACTCCCGTATATGATTAATTATATTATGTGACCTTAATAATAATAATAATAATAATAATAATAATAATAATAATAATAATAATAATAATAATAATAATAATTATTATTATTAACGGTTTATTGAAAAAGTTCTGCAGCCCGAAGGCTGAAAATATACATTGGATATAAATGACTTATTACATACATTGGTGGTTTAACAAAAGCCTTCATTAGAGAAAGATAAAGGAACATACAATAAACATACAGATTAATGTAGGTGTTGAACAGCAAACACGTAGTGTAGTAACTCCGTCCCAGATGGAGTAAGGAGGGACCTCACGTGGTGTAGTAGTTCCCTCACAGATGGTGTTATGAGGGACCTGACGTGGTTGTAGTAATTCCCTCACTGATGGGATTATGAGGGACCTGACGTGGTGTAGTAATTCCCTCACAGATGGTCTTATGAGGGACCTGACGTGGTGTAGTAACTCCCTTCCAGGTGGTGTTAGGAGGGACCTCACGTGGTGTAGTAATTTCCTCCCAGATGGCGTTAGGAGGGACCTCACGTGGTGTAGTAATCCCTCACTGATGGTGTTATGAGGAACCTCACGTGGTGTAGTAATTCCCTCACAGATGGTGTTGAGGGACCTCTCGTGGTGTAGTAATTCCCTCCCAGATGGCGTTAGGAGGGACCTCACGTGGTGTAGTAATCCCTCACTGATGGTGTTATGAGGAACCTCACGTGGTTTAGTAATTCCCTCACAGATGGTGTTCCTCACGTGGTGTACCCACAGATGGTGTTGAGGGACCTCACGTGGTGTAGTAATTCCCTCACAGATGGTGTTGAGGGACCTCACGTGGTGTACTGTAGTAATTCCCACACAGATGGTGTTATGAGGGACCTGACGTGGTGTAGTAATTCCCTCACAGATGGTGATATATGAGTGAGGTTTGGTCCCAGGCCTTCCTATCGTATACGGATTAACACATCACTGGTTGTTGTTGGGTCTCACTGGCAGTTATCACTGGGTACCTGGGACCTCACTGTGTGAAGGTTAACTTGGTACGACTGTTACTGTTGAGTTGTTCTCACTGACTTAAGCACTGTTCACCATTGTTCACCTCTGTTCAACACTGGTTCCATTCCTTTCCTAAATGAAATTGTAACTTCTGGCGAGAACTTGTTGATATTCCGGTGGGGAGGAGGGTTCAGGGGAGGGAGTTGGTATGGGCCAACTTAACAGTTGACCTGGCTGCTCTCAGAGGAGCACCAGGTACGTCTTGACCCTTCGGTGGTCAAGGATGTGTGTGTGTGTGTGTGTGTGTGTGTGTGTGTGTGTGTACAGGAGATTAAATTTAATAACTTCTTTTTTTTTACACATTGCACCGAAAGGGAGCTAGTTTATTGAGCACTCCCTTGTATCCTGCGCAAGATGAAGCGCAAAAGCGTTTACAGTGCCTAACAGGGAAGCACGCAGAGTTCATGCTTGTCTTCTTGACTCGTGCATTTAAGGCCACAAGTGCCTGAAGGGCCATGGATTATGTCGGCAAGTTACATTTAGTGACAGGATGAGTGTGTGTGTGTGTGTGTGTGGCCAGTCCCTAATAAGTCAAGTGTCAGGCCTGTGTGCAGGAGGGAGTGTTGGCGACGGCTGGGGACTGTGTTATGATAGATAGTAGTGGGGTGGAGTGCGTGTGATGACGTGTGAGTAGGATGACGTGTGAGTAGGATGACGTGTGAGTGTGATGACGTGTGAGTGTGATGAGGCGTGAGTGTGATGACGTGTGAGTGTGATGACGTGTGAGTGTGATGACGTGTGAGTGTGATGAGGCGTGAGTGTGATGACGTGTGAGTGTGATGACGTGTGAGTGTGATGACGTGTGAGTGGTGTGATGACGCGTGAGTGTGATGACGTCGGTAATTGTAATACGAGGAGGAGGTCGGAGGCTGACAAGAGTACAATGCTAACTTGGTGTGTTGAGTAGTGTTGTGGTGTGAGTAGTGTTGTGGTGTGTTCAGTAGTGGTGTGGTGTGTTCAGTAGTGTTGTGGTGTGTTCAGTAGTGTTGTGGTGTGTTCAGTAGTGTTGTGGTGTGGTGTGTTGTGGTGTGTTCAGTAGTGTGTTGTGTGGTAGTGTTGTTGTTAGTAGTGTTGTGTGTGTGTTGAGTAGTGTTGTGGTGTGTTGTGAGTGTGTGGTGTGTTGAGTAGTGTGTTGTGGTGTGTTGAGTAGTGTTGTGTGTGTGTTGTTGAGTAGTGTTGTGGTGTGTTGAGTAGTGTTGTGGTGTGTTGAGTAGTGTTGTGGTGTGTGTTGGAGTAGTGTTGTGTGTGTTGTGTTGTGTGTGTGAGTGTGTTGTGTGTTGTGTTGTAGTGTGTGTTGTAGTGTTGTGGTGTGTTGAGTAGTGTTGTGGTGTGGTGTGTGGGTGTGTTGGTGTTGTGGTGTGTTGTGGTGTGTGTTGTGTGTGTGTTGAGTAGTGTTGTGGTGTGTTGAGTAGTGTGTGAGTGTTGTGGTGTGTTGGTGTGTGGTGTGTGAGTAGTGTTGTGGTGTGTTCAGTAGTGTTGTGGTGTGTTCCAGTGTGTTGTGTGTGTGTGTGTGTTGTGTAGTGTTCAGTAGTGTTGTGGTGTGTTCAGTAGTGTTGTGGAGTGTTCAGTAGTGTTGTGGTGTGTTCAGTAGTGTTGTGTGTGTGTGTGGGTGTTCTGTGGTGTGTTCAGTAGTGTTGTGGTGTGTTCAGTAGTGGTGTGGTGTGTTCAGTAGTGTTGTGGTGTGTTGTGGTGTGTTCAGTAGTGTTGTGGTGTGTTCAGTAGTGTTGTTGTGGTGTGTTCAGTAGTATTGTGGTGTGTTGTGTGTTGTGTGTGTTCAGTAGTGTTGTAGTGTGTTCAGTAGTGTTGTGGTGTGTTCAGTAGTGTTGTGATGTGTTTAGTAGTGTTGTGGTGTGTTCAGTAGTGTTGTAGTGTGTTCAGTAGTGTTGTGGTATGTTCAGTAGTGTTGTGATGTGTTCAGTAGTGTTGTGGAGTGTTCAGTAGTGTTGTGGAGTGTTCAGTAGTGTTGTGGAGTGTTCAGTAGTGTTGTGGTGTGTTCAGTAGTGTTGTGGTGTGTTCAGCCTGAGAGATTTGGAATTTGAATTTAATTGAATTGAAACAGTTTATTTAGCCAGTAATACACAGATACAGAGTGGATAATAATAACAATATAAACATGGCTGAGCCAGTTGAGAACCTGAGCTCTCTTTTAGGCACATGATATATACTATACATTTATCTCAAGGAAGTATTATGTAACATTTAGTAACATCTGGAATAATAGCATGGTGGTAATAAGAACATCTCATCTGACTCCTCGCCAATCTTGTATGGCGTCCCACAAGGTTCCAATCTCGGTCTAGTACTGTTTCTGTTGTACATAAACGACATACAGTAGTCCACGCCAACACACTCATAAAATACAGCTTATTTGCAGACGATAGTACTCTCTATGCCAGCAACTCAGACCTCCATTCCTTCATGAGAACTATGAACACTGAATTGACTAAAGTCAGGACCTAGGTAATACGTGATAAACTGACCTTAAACCTTGAGAAAACCGACTACACGATCGTTCACAGAAGAAAAAACTAACCCCCAGACTTGGACCCCCTGTACCTTGGTAATACAGTCCTCAAATGGGAACAAAATACTAAATTCCTCGGAGTTATTGTTGATGAGAAACTTAACTGGAGAAACCACATACAAGCCATTCACAGTAAAGTCAATAAACAGTGCGGTATCATGTATCACTCGACAGTCACTCACTCTCACAGCAATGAAAGAAATCTATCATGATCTTGTTTACCAACACCTGATACACTGTCACACACTATGGGGGGCCTCTGGCTCTTCAAAAACACAATCCCTGGTTACTGCACAAAAGAGAGTTGTACAGACAATAACCTACTTGAAAAGCAGATCACACAAACGAAAAACTTGCTAAATTGAAAATGTTAAAATTCGAAGATATTAACACCTATTCTTCATTTACAAATCTATCAATCACTTGCTTGATAAATATCATTTCCAGTTCCGGAATATCATAAATACAACTTAAGGCACCCAGAAGTACTAAGACCACCCCCTATGCGCTCCTCTCAGTCCCGGACCTCCATAAAATATCATGGTGTGAAGGTGTAGAACAACTTACCCCCACCCATCCGAGCAAAAGCTACCTCCCTTCCTTTAAATTATCTCTTAAAAAATATGTATTGTCTAAGTATTAACATTTCTTGTAATACCTACTATATTTACAGAACCTGATTTTATTGTACCATCAAAACCGTTTTATCGGAAATTATCAAGTAAATAGATAAGAAATTACCATTGCAATAAACATAATTGCCAACTAGACATAATCCTGACAGCTCTGTCCTCTTGTTCAACCATAATACTGTACAGCCCAGGTTGTACTGCTCCCCCATTATACTTATGTTTTTCAATTCCACTAATTTATATATATATATATATATATATATATATATATATATATATATATATATATATATATATATATATATATATATATATTTCATTAGCCCAATAGCACGCGGACTTCTACATACAATCAACACCTCAACCCGCCAGGATTCGAACCCATGGCCCACTAGCCCATGACCGTGACCGGGGAAAGCTAATGAAATATATATGGATCCTCGTGTTTCGAAGCCGGATTTAGTAAAACGTTACTCTGACCACCTACGTGATACGGGTAGTCCCCATTAGAGGTTCACGGGGCCATAAGCTCGTTGAACAGGCTTTGTGTGAAATATAACAAAGTCTAGGCCTGCTCTTAGTATCCTGGTGGTCCAGCGTTTACCGTTCCCCGGTCACGGTCATGGGCTAGTGGGGCGTGGGTTCGAATCCTGGCGGGTTGAGGTGTTGATTATATATATATATATATATATATATATATATATATATATATTAAAAATAATAAATAAATAAAATAAATAAATATTGAAGTGATAACCGTGGTAACATTATGAGATGTTCTTATTACCACCATGCTATTGTACTATTCCAGATGATACTAAATGTTTCATAATACTTCATTGAGATAAATGTATAGTATATATTATGTACTTAAAAGAGAGCTCAGGTTCTCAACTGGGTAAGCCATGTTAATATTGGTGATTATTATAGTAGACATACTGCCTCCTGTTGGACAGATATGAGGTAAACCAATTGTGGGACAGGCCCCTACCGCCGTAATGTCCAAGCTTTGAAAGGAGGATGGTATGGTCGACAGTATCGAAGGTTTTAGAGAGGTCCAAGAATATACCGACTGTGAACTGACTGTCATCAAAGGAATTTAAGATGTTATTAGTAAAGGATAGCAGAGCACTCTCAGTCGACTTTCTAGCTCTGAATCCAAACTGGGAGTATGTAAAGATGTTATTGGCATTGCAGAAGGAATTTAGTCTATTACATGCTAGCTTCTCCAGTATCTTACTCAAGGCTGGGAGGACTGATATAGGGCGGTAATATTTGAAGAGACCTTTGTGCCCAGATTTTTTATATGCTGGGTGAACTTTAGCAATTTTCAGTTTATCAGGAAAGACGCCACCAGTGAAGGAGGAGTTACAAATATGGAGGAGAACAGGTAGTAATAAGTGGGCCACTTTCTTAATGATGCTCATTGGTATATTGTCTTCGCCTGCTGCTGCATCTTTGGACATTTTTATGATGGCCAGTAATTCATCTGCTGTGACAGGGGATAAGAACAGCTCAATTTGCTGTCTGTTTTGCAGGTAGGCTCTAAATTCCTCATGGTGATCAGGGATGCTCTCTGCAAGATTTTTGCCAACATTAATAAAATATTCATTGAAGTGGTTGGTAATGAGGAAGGGTTCCGTTACAACTGAATCATTTATCATAAAGGCTGAGTGGGGGGCCGAAGGCTGAGTGTTCCTGTTCTGAATAGAATTTATGACATTCCAGGTTTTCTTACCGTCGCCTGATGCTGACTGGAGCTTATTTGTATAATAGCTCCGTCTGGCGTTTCTAACTGCTTGAGTTACTCTGTTAATTTTCTGATACTTCGGTAATCATCACCGAAAGTTATGGGTCTTTTTGCAAATTTCCTTTGGAGTTTGTGTTTTTATTTTATCATTATCTTAATTTCGCTTTGTGATATAGAGTTTGGAAATGGATACAGTTTTCACTGACTTAGTATTGAGCGGGAAGCATTTATCAAAGCAAGCATTGAAGATGCAAGAGAAGTTGTAGCTGTTAAGGTTGTCGGAGGCATAGACAAGAGTCTACACGAGGGGAGGGGGCCATTAACCCTCCTTACCCCTTCCCCTCCTCTCCCTTTACCCCTTCCCCTTCCCTTCCCCTCATCCTTCCCCCTACTCCCCTGGTAGTAGTTGTATTAGTGAAAGAAAAGCGCACGTGTGTGTGTGTGTGTGTGTGTGTGTGTGTGTGTGTGTGTGTAAAAGAGAAACACAGGGGAAATAGCTTCATTTATCTTCCTCAGGCAAATAAAAAATGAATTAAAAAAATTGTCATCAGTCATCGTCTCGTGTAGTGTTGCCAACCGGGTGTCACCATAATATTGCCGTGTGTGTGTGTGTGTGTGTGTGTGTGTGTGTGTGTGTACTTAGGCCTAAGTCTTATTTCTATTTCAATATAGATGCTCATATTTAGAGAAAAATCGAAGGAACTAATTTTGTGTAAGATTTTATTTGTATTTACTCCATATATGACAACAACAACATCAATAATAATAATAATAATAATAATAATAATAATAATAATAATAATAATAAATCATTCATAAACCAACTAAGGGGAAACATCACAAGTCTTAACAAATGAATGAAACTCTTTTAAAACTTTCTAAGGACAAAATTACAACAACCCCAAAAGTTTCAGATGAAGAAAAAAACATTTGCAAAGTTTCTTAAAAGTTTTGTGAGGAAAGTTTTTGAGTTTGTGTTAAAATAAAGGTTTTCTTCAGTGTTTATATCAGAGGTTCAAACAAGTGTGGTAATATAGGCACATGTTGTCAATTGATGTGTGTCGTCGTCATTATGTCACTTATACTGATCCATTTGACCATTCATGAGCGTTTCCGTCATCAAAACGTCACTTATACTGATTCACTTGACCAATCATGAGCGTTTCCGTCATCAATACGTCACTTATGCTGATCCAGTTGACCAATTATGAGCGTTTCCGTCATCAATACGTCACTTATGCTGATCCAGTTGACCAATCATGAGCGTTTCCGTCATCAATACGTCACCTATACTCATGTATTTGACCAACCATGAGCATTTGTCATTAAAACGTCACTTATATTAAACGAATCTGAATCCGAACTGACCAATCATAATGATTTACGTCATTAATATGTCACAGATACTTAGGCACTCTGACTAATTATAATCATTGGCGTCACTAACGTCACACCTCATTACATATTTGACCAATCAAAACCATTTACGTCATTAATACAAGACTGCTCCTAATTTAAAACAGCCTAATGAATGCTAACTGGGATCTTGTCTATGCCTCCGACAACCTTAACAGCTACAACTTCTCTTGCATCTTCAATGCTTGCTTTGATAAATGCTTCCCGCTCAATACTAAGTCTGTGAAAACTGTATCCATTTCCAAACTCTATATCACAAGCGAAATTAAGATAATGATAAAATAAAAACACAAACTCCAAAGGAAATTTGCAAAAAGACCCATAACTTTCGGTGATGCTTACCGAAGTATCAGAAAATTAATAGAGTAACTCAAGCAGTTAAAAACGCCAGACGGAGCTATTATACAAATAAGCTCCAGTCAGCATCAGGCGACGGTAAGAAAACCAGGAATGTCATAAATTCTATTCAGAACAGGAACACTCAGCCTTCGGCCCCCCACTCAGCCTTTATGATAAATGATTCAGTTGTAACGGAACCCTTCCTCATTACCAACCACTTCAATTAATATTTTATTAATGTTGGCAAAAATCTTGCAGAGAGCATCCCTGATCACCATGAGGAATTTAGAGCCTACCTGCAAAACAGACAGCAAATTGAGCTGTTCTTATCCCCTGTCACAGCAGATGAATTACTGGCCATCATAAAAATGTCCAAAGATGCAGCAGCAGGCGAAGACAATATACCAATGAGCATCATTAAGAAAGTGGCCCACTTATTACTACCTGTTCTCCTTCACATTTGTAACTCCTCCTTCACTGGTGGCGTCTTTCCTGATAAACTGAAAATTGCTAAAGTTCACCCAGCATATAAAAAATCTGGGCACAAAGGTTTCTTCAACAATTACCGCCCTATATCAGTCCTCCCAGCCTTGAGTAAGAGACTGGAGAAGCTAGCATGTAGTAGACTAAATTCCTTCTGCAATGCCAATAACATCTTTACAGACTCCCTGTTTGGATTTAGAGCTAGAAGGTCGACTGAGAATGCTCTGCTATCCTTTACTAATGAGATCTTAAATTCCTTTGATGACAGTCAGTTCACAGTCGGTATATTCTTGGACCTCTCTAAAGCCTTCGATACTGTCGACCATACCATCATCCTTTCAAAGCTTGAACATTACGGCGTTAGGGGCCTGTCCCACAATTGGTTTACCTCATATCTGTCCAACAGGATGCAGTATGTCTACTATAATAATCACCAATGTGACTCCTCGCCAATCTTGTATGGCATCCCCCAAGGTTCCATTCTCGGTCGAGTACTGTTTTTGTTGTACATAAACGACATACAGTAGTCCGCGCCAACACACTCATAAAATACAGCTTATTTGTAGCCGATAGTAATCTCCATGCCAGCAAATCAGACCTCCATTCCCTAATGAGAACTATGAACACTGAATTGACTAAAGTCAGGACCTGGGTAATACGTAATAAACTGACCTTAAACCTTGAAAAAACCCACTACACGATCTTTCACAGAAGGAAAAACTTACCCCCAGACTTGGACCCCCTGTACCTTGGTAATACAGTCCTCAAACGCGTACAAAATACTAAATTCCTCAGAGTTATTGTTGATGAGAAACTTATCTGGAGAAACCACATACAAGCCATTCACAGTAAAGTCAATAAACAGTGCGGTATCATGTATCACACTCGACAGTCACTCACTCTCACAGCAATGAAAGAAATCTATCATGATCTTGTTTACCAACACCTGATACACTGTCACACACTATGGGGGGCCTCTGGCTCTTCAAAAACACAATCCCTGGTTACTGCACAAAAGAGAGTTGTACAGACAATAACCTACTTGAAAAAAACAGATCACACAAACGAAAAATTTGCTAAATAGAAAATTTTAAATTCGAAGGAAGATATTAACACCTACTGTTGTGCCCTCTTTGTTTACAAATCCATCAATCACTTGCTTGACAATAATTATTTCTAGTTCCGGAATAATCAGAGATACAACTTAAGACACCCAGAGCTACTAAGACCACCCCCCATGCACTCCTCTCAGTCCCAGACCTCCATAAAATATCATGGTGTGAAGGTGTGGAACAACTTACCCCCACCCATCCGAGCAAAGACTACGCTCCCTTCCTTTAAATCATCTCTTAAAAAATATCTATTGTCTAAGTATTAACATTTCTTGTAATACCTATTATATTTACAGAACCTGCTTTTATTGTGCCATCAAAACCGTTTTATCGGAAATTATCATGTAAATAGATAAGAAATTACCATTGCAATAAACATAATTGCCAACTAGACATAGTCCTGACAGCTCTGTCCTCTTGTTCAACTTTAATACTGTACAGCCTATGTTGTACTGCTCCTCCATTATACTTTGTTTTTCAGTTCCACTGTAATTTATGTTCATACTTATAATTTAAATAAAAAATAAACTGAACAAATAAATAAATAAAATAAATAAATATTGAAGTGATAACCGTGGTAACATTATGAGATTTTCTTATTACCACCATGCTATTGTACTATTCCAGATGTTACTAAATGTTACATAATATTTCCTTGAGATAAATGTATAGTATATATCAGGTGCCTCAAAGAGAGCTCAGGTTCTCAACTGGCTCAGCCATGTTAATATTGTTATTATTATCCACTCTGTATCTGTGTTTTTAGGGCTAAATAAACTGTTTCAATTCAATTCAATTCAACACATCGTTACACATCTGACCTACTACCAAACAGGGAGGTACTACCGCTGGGAAGATATTGGAAGCATAATGTGTTGTCTAATGGTAGACCCTGCTGCCATATGGCATCACGAAAATTGTGACCAAGTCCCAGGTTGCTGATCTGACTTTCTGCCTCATTTACACACAATTGCAGGGTCTCAATTGTTTCTCTTACTATTGACAACACAACATACATATATTGTTTCTCACTCTTGATATTTTTTTTTAATTTTTGGATTTCTTTATTATTATTATTATTAATATTAATATTAATATTAATATTTATATTTATATTTATATTTATATTTATATTAATATTATTATTATTATTATTATTATTATTATTATTATTATTATTATTATTACATTTTCTCCCCCAGGCCCTGATGTGTGTTAGTGATCGGTGCCCGGGTGAGCTAATCCCCGTAAAAAAAAAAACACACACACACAAAAACATTAACCAAACTTAACACTAACCTAACTGGACGTAAACCTAACCTACTAGGAAGAGTTACGGTGTTTAATCATCCGGGTGAATTTACTGAGATATGATGAGTCTAATGTGATAAAAGACTTACTATGGCTTAACGAGGTTGTGGGTTTAACGAGGTAGTGGTTAAACAAGGTTATAGGTTTAACGAGGTTGTGGGTTTAACGAGGTAGTGGTTAAACAAGGTTATAGGTTTAATGAGGTTGTGGGTTTAACGAGGTTGTGGGTTTAACGAGGTTATGGGTTTAATGAGGTTGTGGTTTAACGAGGTCGTGGGTTTAACGAGGTTATGGGTTTAACGAGGTAGTGGTTAAAGGTTATAGGTTTAAGTTGTGGGTTTAATGAGGTTGTGGGTTTAACGAGGTTGTGGGTTTAAAGAGGTAGTGTTAAACAAGGTATAGGTTTAATGAGGTTGTGGTTTAACGGTTGTGGGTTTAACGAGGTTATGGGTTTAATGAGGTTGTGGTTAATGAGGTTATGGGTTTAACGAGGTAGTGGTTAAACAAGGTTATAGGTTTAATGAGGGTGGGTTTAACGAGGTTGTGGGTTTAACGAGTTGGGTTTAATGAGGTTGTGGTTTAACGAGGATATGGGTTTAACGAGGTGGTGGTTAAACAAGGTTATAGGTTTAAGAGGTTGTGGGTTTAACGAGGTTGTGTTTAACGAGTTATGGAATGAGGTTGTGGTTAATGAGTTAGTGGTTTAACGAGGTTGTGGGTTTAACGAGGTTATGGGTTTAACGAAGGTTGTGATTAAACAAGGTTATAGGTTTAATGAGGTTGTGGGTTTAACGAGGTTGTGAGTTTAACGAGGTTGTGGGTTTAACGAGGTTATGGGTTTAACGAGGTTGTGATTAAACAAGGTTATAGGTTTAATGAGGTTGTGGGTTTAACGAGGTTGTGAGTTTAATGAGGTTGTTTAGGTCTGTTTAAACAAGTGTTGATGCACACAGGCCAGGAGTTAACGATGACGACTCTGACATAACGAGTACTGGGGTGATGCCAGGGATGCCAGCGGTGATGCCAGGGATGCCAGCGGTGATGCCACGGATGCCAGCGGTGATGCCACGGATGCCGGGGATGCCCGCGGTGATGCCAGGGATGCCCGCGGTGATGCCGGATGCTAGCGATGATGCCGGGATGCCAGCGGTGATGCCACGGATGCCAGCGGTGATACCGGTGGTGATGCCAGCAGTGATGCCACGGATGCTAGCGGTGATGCCGGATGCCAGCGGTGATACCAGTGGTGATGCCAGCGGTGATGCCACGGATGCCAGTGATGCCAGGGATGCCAGCGGTGGTGTCGGGATGCCAGCAGTGATGCCAGGTGATGCCTCGATGCCAGCGATGCCAGGATGCCAGCGGTGATGCCGGATGCAAGCGGTGATACTGTGATCCAGCATGATGCCAGATGCGAGCGGTGGTGTCAGGATGCCAGCGGTGATGCCAGCGGTGATGCCAGGGTGATGCACGGATGCCAGCGGTGATGCCAGGATGCCCGCGGTGATGCCAGTGGTGATGCCACGGATGCCAGCGGTGATGCCGGGATGCCAGCGGTGATGCCACGGATGCCAGTGGTGATGCCAGCAGTGATGCCAGGATGCCAGCGGTGATGCCAGGGATGTCAGCGGTGGTGTCAGGGATGCCAGCGGTGATGCCACGGATGTGGTGATGCCACGGATGCCAGCGGTGACACGATGCCAGCAGTGCCGATGCCATTCCAGTGGTGATGCCACGGATGCCAGCGGTGATGCCAGGATGCCAGCGGTGATGCCACGGATGCCAGTGGTGATGCCAGCAGTGATGCCAGGATGCCAGCGGTGATGCCAGGGATGTCAGCGGTGGTGTCAGGGATGCCAGCGGTGATGCCACGGATGTCGGTGATGCCACGGATGCCAGCGGTGATGCCACGGATGCCAGCGGTGATGCCACGGATGCCAGCGGTGACGCCACGGATGCCAGCAATAGTGTCGGGATGCCAGCGGTGATGACACGGGCGGTGATGCCACGGATGCCAGCGGTGATGCCACGGATGCCAGTGGTGATGCCAGCGGTGATGCCACGGATGCCAGCGGTGATGCGGGATGCCAGCGGTGATGCCAGGGATAACAGCGGTGATGCTAGGATGCCAGCGGTGATGCCGGGACCCAGCGGTGACGCCCGGATGACAGCAATAGTGTCGGGATGCCAGCGGTGATGACACGGATGCCAGGATGCCAGCGGTGATAACGGATGCAGGGATGCCAGCGGTGATGCTACGGATGCCAGCAATGATGCCGAGGGCTGCCAGCGAAGATGCCGGATGACAGCGGTGATGCCGAATGCCAGTGATGCCAGCGGTGATGTCGGGGATGCCAGTGATGCCAGCGGTGATGTCACGGATGCGAGCGGTGGTGTCAGGGATGCCAGCGGTGATGCCACGGATGCCGGTGGTGATGCCAGCGGTGATGCCAGGATGCCAGCGGTGATGCCAGGGTAAGCGGTGATGCCAGGGATGCCAGCGGTGATGCCAGGGATCTCGCGGTGATGCCACGGATGCCAGCGGTGATGCACGGATGCCAGCAATAGTGTCAGGGATGCCAGCGGTGATGCCACGGATGTCAGCGGTGATGCCACGGATGTCAGCGGTGATGCCACGGATGCCAGCGGTGATGCCACGGATGCCAGCGGTGATGCCACGGATGCCAGCGAGGTACCACGGATGCCAGCAGTGATGCCAGGGATAACAGCGGTGATGCTAGGGATGCCACGCGGTGATGCCAGGGACACCAGCGGTGACGCCTTGGATGACAGCAATAGTGTCAGGGATGCCAGCGGTGATGACACTGATGCCAGGGATGCCAGCGGTGATGCTACGGATGCCAGCAATGATGCCGAGGGCTGCCAGCGAAGATGCCAGGGATGACAGCGGTGATGCCAAGGATGACAGCGGTGATGCCACGAATGCCAGTGATGCCAGCGGTGATGTCGGGGATGCCAGTGATGCCAGCGGTGATGTCACGAACGCCAGCGATGTCAGCGGTGATGTCAGGGATGTCAGGAATGTCAGCGGTGATGTTATGGATACCATTGATGCCAGCGGTGATGTCACGGATGCCAGTGATGCCAACGGTGATGTCACGGATGCCAGGGATGAAAGTGATATCAGGAATGCCAGAGGTGATGCCATAGATGCCAGTGGTGATGTCACGGATGGCAGCGGTGATGTCAGGGATGCCAGCTGCGATGATAGTGATGCCAAGGATGTCATAAATGGTGACAGTAGTGATGTCAAAGGTGATGCCACCGGTGATGTCAGGGATGCCTGCTGTGATGCTAGTGATGCCAAGGATGTCATAAATGGTGCCAGTTGTGATGTCAGAGGTGATGCTAGTGATGCCAAGGATGTCATAAATCATGTCAGTAGTGATGTCAGAGGTGATGTAACGCCTCTGGTACAGTAAATGTCAACATGGCCGGCACTTCCTTGTACCATCTACCGTGAACCAAGAATACCCCGGAATCGAACCAGCGAACTTTAGGCCAGAGGGTGAATGGTATATCTCCTCACCCAGCACACACCAGGAGTTTAGACCCAGTCATCAATACTGAGCTAATTCCAGCGTTTACAGATAATTACCTTCAATTATCTCAACCAAACTCATTACCATCAACCTAATTCAACTACAAATTGATGAGCAGATGATACAAGTTAATTCTTAGATAAAAACACTTAAGCGGTTCTTGTCATATAATGATACTTAATAACCTGTGTTTGTTGAGTCACTTGATGTTTGTTGAGTCCCTTGATGTTTGTTGAGTCCCTTGATGTTTGTTGAGTCACTTGATGTTTGTTGAGTCACTTGATGTTTGTTGAGTCCCTTGATGTTTGTTGAGTCACTTGATGTTTGTTGAGTCACTTGATGTTTGTTGAGTCACTTGATGTTTGTTGAGTCACTTGATGTTTGTTTGAACCCTTGACGATTATATTTGTTGAGTCACTTGATGTTTGCTGGGTCTCGATGTTTATGAGTCAATACGTTTGTTGAGTCATTTGATGCTTGTTGAGTCACTGATGTTTGCTGGTCACTTGATGTTTGTTGAGTCCTTGGATGTTTGTTGAGTCACTTGATGTTTGTTGAGTCCCTTGATGTTTGTTGAGTCCCTTGATGTTTGTTGAGTCACTTGATGTTTGTTGAGTCACTTGATGTTTGTTGAGTCACTTGATGTTTGTTGAGTCACTTGATGTTTGTTGAGTCACTTGATGTTTGTTGAGTCACTTGATGTTTGTTGAGTCACTTGATGTTTGTTGAGTCCCTTGATGTTTGTTGAGTCCCTTGATGTTTGTTGAGTCACTTGATGTTTGTTGAGTCCCTTGATGTTTGTTGAGTCCCTTGATGTTTGTTGAGTCACTTGATGTTTGTTGAGTCACTTGATGTTTGTTGAGTCACTTGATGTTTGTTGAGTCCCTTGATGTTTGTTGAGTCACTTGATGTTTGTTGAGTCACTTGATGTTTGTGGAGTTCCTTGATGTTTGTTGAGTCACTTGATGTTTGTTGAGTCACTTGATGTTTGTTGAGTCACTTGATGTTTGTTGAGTCACTTGATGTTTGTTGAGTCCCTTGATGTTTGTTGAGTCACTTGATGTTTGTTGAGTCCCTTGATGTTTGTTGAGTCACTTGATGTTTGTACAGTACTGTACTGTACTGGTAATCTATTTGCGGATCGTGTCCCCGGGTATTGGTTAGCCAGTGCAGTTGGCGAGTTGTCCGGTCTTCTTGGACTATTCCTTGACACTGGGTCATGCAGCTCGTTAACCTAGGGTGTGGTTGTGGTGTTGGCGATAGCTTCTACACCTTAAACCAAATTCACGCCTAGGTGACCCTTGGACCAGCCATCCTCGTTACACGAGGGGCAGCCATTAATTAGCCCCGTACAGGTAAGGAGGAGATTTGGATATTTGTTGGAGTTTAAGAGGAAAGAAAATGACTGGGAGATGTGGTGTGGCGCCATGACTGACAGCACTAACCTAACCTAACCCATGCTAATTAACAAACACTGATAGCCCAATATAACTAAGATCACCTGAAAATTAGCACCCCGAGCTTAGGTTAGGTTAGGTTAGGACACAGTAAGTTACATTAGCTTGGGTTAAGTCAAGTCAGTTCAGGTTAAGTTAGGATAGATTAGTTTAGCGTTAGGGTGGTTAATCTTTAGGTGAAATAAACTAGGGTGTCTAATCTTCAGGTAACCCCTCAGGTCAGTTGACTATAAGTTAAAACAAACAAGCTTAAGGGGATGTACTGCTGGGTCGGGTTAGGTTAGGACAGATTAGGTTGAGTTAGTATTAGGTTAGCATTAAGTAACCTAACCTAACCCAACACCACCAGGTAACTTGAGGGTGTCTAATCTTCAGGTGATCCCAAATGTCGCCTCTGGACCACGTTACTTTAAGGGTGATTCACTATTACTAAGACCCGACAAATCGAACAAGGCAAGAACAAGTTAAACAACATCTCCCCAACCACACCCACACCCCACCCGCATCCCCACCCACATCCACACGTCATCCACACCCTCTACCACCACCCTCAACCACACGCCATCCACACCCCCTACCACCACCCATATTCCCCCCACCACCACCCACACACCACCCGCAACTCCTACCACCACCCACATCCCCCAACCACACCCCTACCCGCATCCCTAAAAGACATAAACATAATCAGAGGTAAAAACAGAAGACACGTCTCCCATCCAAACCCTCTGCAAAAGTCGAATGAGCTAATAACAAAGTGGGCTCATGTGTCGAGCTATGACATGTTACCAGCTAGGACTCGGGGACTCCTTGATGCGAAGTCTGTAGAGAGAAGTAATCTTATTAGCTTTATGCTGGGCAAACAGCACGATGAGTGTGATGTTCCATATACTGAGTGGGAGCTTGACGCCGCCCTCGCCAGGGGTAGGTCTACTTCCCCTGGAGAGGACGGAGTCACCTACAACATCATTAGATTCATTATGCAAACAGGTAATCCATTGTTGGTATTAGTGCTATTGAGAGTCATGTTGAGGGCCAAATTTCACTACTGCAATCTTTTCAGCAGTATTATAAATAATACTGAAAACCCAGGACAGCTCTGATGCTTTCGTCCCATATCACTAACCATCTGCTGTAAACCCTTTGAGAGGATGGTATTCTGGCAGACTCTTATAGAATCAGAGAACACATGTTCCCAACATAAATGGCTTCACCCATGGTGTACACTGTATCACCAGCATTCCTACTGCATGGTGATGAGCAAGCAGATACACCCATTTCTGGACCTAAACGTTGCATTTGATATTGCCACAGGGCAACTGATATTGTGCCATCTACTAAAATGATATAGAGGTAGGTCATTACACTGGATAAGTGTTCCTCAACCAACAGAAGGGCTGCTACAATTGTTTCAGGGTTACAAAGTAGTTAAAGATATGCAACTTGTACCTTGCTGTGAGTAATTTTAGCCCTCACTTTGTTCAATGTTCTAGAATGGCTTATTAAATTTAATACCAGAATCAGCATTAACCAGCCGCGCTGATGATATTCTATGCGCTGTTCCAAATGCAAACCACCGGAACCATGATACGCAGCCCAGAACACCCCTGATCTGCCATCACTGACAAAATCTAAGGTGTTCAACAAGCAGTAATCGCAAACGCACCTGCTGTTCAAGATAGGTAACAACATTATTGACCAGGTTTTTTGGGCTGTCTTGTGTTTCTGTCCCTGTACCTTACCTGGCCATACAACAGCTAACCTGCCAATGTACTGACAGACTGAGACCCTTTAGGCGAAAGGGTACAGCCCGCACTATGGTGTTAATATTAGGAATGAGCAAACAATGCACCGGCTATATAAGATCTCTGATAGATTACCACGCACCAGCCCTGGCCACCGTGACGGAAAGGCGTTGATAAGCCTGAGAAAATGCAAAACAGCTCCCCAGAATTATCTCTAGATGTCCCATGAGCACTAAAGTACTCTAATATGAGGAAAGAACCAGGGTATACCCAGTGTTAAAAGATAATAATTGTGTCAACTCATGATAGTCTCTGAGGCTTCTGTGGCATCTTGATACGTTTTTAAATACAGAACAAAAGGAAACTATGGACGCATTGAGTCTAAATGGATCCAAACTACAGCTACACGATGCTATGAAGATGTCAACCAGGACCACCTGTACAAAGCTGAGACACGCGCTTCCTGCCACCCCGCGGACAGTTCCCTGACATCGCCAATACCGACATATCCGCCAAAAATTTATTATAGCATTTATTCCGCCATACCACAAAGTGAGAGAGCTCTGGAACACATACACACTCTACAGACTGATGATAATATCATGCCACCTACCCCACACTGATGATCTCTTTAACACTGCCCGGAGGGGTTGAAGTGCGACATAGGACTAACCTGACGGTAATATAATTGGAGAAAGGAGTTAGAATTAACAACTGCATCCACTCTACAAACTGAATTAGTTATAATTCACAGCTATTAAATTAATTGAAACCATCGTTACTGACAGTTCCATCACTGACTCTCTGTCTCACTACCTGTCTTGCACCTCGGATCAGGTTGCCGCCGCCTGTTCTGGAAGCTGTGACACAATATGTGCAGTTTGTTGACCAAAAGTCATGTCAAACTGCTGTGGATCCTCTCACACAGGGGCTTCTCCAATAAAACATGACAGAGGATGTTCTCGCCAAACTCAAGGTCTAACAAAAGACACCGTTGAATACAATTTTAGTCTGTCAAAGAACCCTAAAACTGTAATTAGGAAAAGAACTTATTGACGAGTTGATGGGTGGATGGCAAACAGGCATCTAGTCGATCCATAGTTAACAGGATGAGATGTATCATGAAGTGTATATGGCGTTAACAACATCACTTAGATTACAAGATGTTAAACTGCCAGATTGTGTTAGATATAGGCACTTGGCAGCAAGTGTTCTCAAGCAGATGTAAACAAAATTAGTAAAGGGGGCTGTGACATATACACACACTTGAACATGTCTCGGGATTGTGAAGATAGAACTTAGGACAGGTCCAAGTACCACTCCTAGTAACAACACTTCATCTCTAATGGCAAGATATTGACACATTAAGATTGTATCCACTTTTTGCACTTAGTAACTGCATCAATTTTCATGTACAACCAAACACACACATGTTTAACACTTTCATTGCAATGGGATTAACAAAGGAGGCCAGATATACTGCTCACACGCCTGTACTCACGCAGCTAGAATAAAGTTACCCTATATAGGTTCAAATAAAATAATGTAAATGAATAATAGAAGATCTAGTTATAATATCCTGACAACGTAAGAATGACAGGACCTTGTAAATCCCCACTCTCCATCTTCAGCCAATACCACAGGATGAGTGGTGCACACAAAGAAGTTGCCAAAGTGCAAACCAAAATCAAATCAACCCACACCCACACGCCACATCCACAACTTTCTACCACCACCCCCACCACCCACACACACCACCTGGCCTCTACCACCACCACATCCCTCCAACCACACCCACACCCCACCATATCCCCAACCACACCCACATCCCCAACCACCCACACCCCACCACACGCCAACCATATAACCCCTAATACCCCACATACCTCCACCCCATCCACACACCACCCCACCCCAACACCACCCACCCACACCTTATTACGCCATCTACACCCCTACCACCACCCACATTCCCCCACCCTCACACCACCTCACCCCTACCACCACCCACATTCCAGCCACACCCATACCCCACCCACATCCCCAACCACACCCACACCCCACACACCCACCCCCCCACCCTCTACCACCACCCTCTCCCACACACCACACCAACCCACCCCACCCTCCCCACAACCAAAACCGACATTGGGAATATATAAAAATATTATCAAAATACTAAACTGGTATATGAAGTTCTTTAAGACGGACAGACAGACACACACGCACGCACACATCACACACAACACACACCTCGTCAACACACACACACAAACACACACAAACACACACACACACACACACCCGTCAACACACACACACACAGCTCGTCAACACACACACCAACACACACACACACACACAGCTCGTCACACACACACACACACACACAGCTCGTCAACACACACACACACACCTGCTCGTCAACACACACACACACACACACATGTCACACACACACACACACACAGCTCGTCAACACACACACACACACAGCTCGTCAACACACACACACACACACAGCTCGTCAACGCACACACACACACCTCGTCACACCACACACACACACCAACACACACACACACAGTGTCAACACACACACACACAGCCGTCAACACACACACACACACCTAACACACACACACACACACACACACACACACCGTCACACACACACACACACACACACACACACACAGCTCGTCAAACCACACACACACACACACACACACACAGCTCGTCAACACACACACACACCTCGTCAACACACACACACACACAGCTCGTCAACACACACACACACACACAGCTCGTCCAACACACACACACCTCGTCAACACACACACACACACACACACACACACACCCGCAACACACACACACACAGCTCGTCCAACACACACACACACACCTCGTCAACACACACACACACACACACCGTCAACACACACACACACACACACACACACACAGCTCGTCCAAAACACACACACACACACCTCGTCAACACACACACACACACAGCTCGTCAAAACACACACACACACACACACACACCTCGTCAACACACACACACACACAGCTCGTCAACACACACACACACACACCACACCTCGTCAACACACACACACACACACACACACTGTCAACACACACACACACACCTCGTCAACACACACACACACACCTCGTCAACACACACACACACACACACACCTCGTCAACACACACACACGCCCAAACACACACACCACCTCGTCAACACACACACACACACACACACACACACACACACACACACCTGTCAACACAAACACACACACACACTGCACACACACACCTCACACACACACACACACCTCGTCAACACACACACACCACATCGTCAACACACACACACACACACACCTCGTCAACACACACACACACACACACACACACACACAGACACCGTCAACACACACACACACACACCTCGTCAACACACACCACACACACCTGTCAACACACACACACCACACCTCGTCAACACACACACACACACACACACACACACACACACCTCGTCAACACACACACACACACACAGACACCTCGTCAACACACACACACCACCTCGTCAACACACACACACACACACCTCGTCAACACACACACACACACACCTCGTCACACACACACACACACACACACACACACACCTCGTCAACACACACACACACCGTCACACACACACACACCTGTCAACACACACACACACACCTCGTCAGCACACACACACACCTCGTCAACACACACACACACACACACACACACACACAGCTCGTCCAACACACACACACACCTCCACACACACACACACCTCGTCAACACACACACACACACACACACAGCTCGTCAACACACACACAGACACCTCGTCACACACACACACACACACACACCTCGTCACACACACACACACACACACAGCTCGTCAACACACACACACACACCTCGTCAACACACACACACACACACACACAGCTCGTCAACACACACACACACACACCTGTCAACACACACACACACACAGCTCGTCAACACACACACACACACACACACCTCGTCAACACACACACACACACACACACACAGCTCGTCAACACACACACACACACACACACACACACAGCTCGTCAACACGGCTGCCTCTCCAACAAAACAACTCCCACCAGTGTATTAAAACAAGAGATGAATATGTTCAACAATTTTCTGATTTTGTCAAGAATGATTAGATTTAGAAACACGGGTTTGGCTGTTGTTGTACCGTGTGGCCAAGGTTTTACTGTACCGTGTGGCCAGGATTTTGTTGTACCGTGTGGCCGAGAGTTTACTGTACCGTGTGGCCGAGTTTACTGTACCGTGTGGCCATGTACCGTGTGCCCAGAGTTTTACTGTACCGTGTGGCCGAGTTTTGTTGTACCGTGTGGCCGAGTTTTACTGTACCGTGTGGCGAGTTTTTGTACCGTGTGGCCATTTATGTCCGTGTGCCGAGTTGTTTACCGTGTTCCTGGGAGTTTAGACCTTGGCCAAAATTTTGTTGTACCGTGTGGCCAGTTACTGTGCCGTGTGGCCGAGGTTTACTGTACCGTGTGGCCGGAGTTTTGTTGTACCGTGTGGCCGGAGTTTTACTGTACCGTGTGGCCGAGGTTTGTTGTACCGTGTGGCCCGAGATTTTGTTGTACCGTGAGTTTTACTGTACCGTGTGGCGAGTTTATTGTACCGTGTGGCCAGAGTTTATGTACCTGTGGCCCGAGTTTACTGTACCGTCTGGCCGAGTTTTAATGTACCGTGTGGCCCGGGATTTATTGTACCGTGTGGCCAGGTTTAATACATGTGGCTCAAAAGTTTTATTGTGTGGCCGAGTTTTCCTGTACGTGTGGCTCAATTTTTGTGGCCAAGTTTTACTGTACCGTATGGCCGAGTTTTAATGTACCGTGTGGCCCGGGAGTTTTATGTACCGTGTGGCCGGTACTGTACCGTGTGGCCGAGATTTTACTGTACCGTGTGGCTCAAGAGTTTTATCGTACCGTGTGGCCAGGATTTTGTTGTACCGTGTGGCCGGGAGTTTTGTTGTACCGTGTGCCAGAGTTTACTGTACCGTGTGGCCCGAGATTACTGTACCGTGTGGCTCAAAGAGTTTGTACCGTATAAGTTTTGTTGTACCGTGTGGCCGAAAGTTTATGTACCTGTGGCCAAGTTTTATTGTACCGTGTGGCCGAGTTTACTACGTGTGGCCCGAGTTTTACTGTACCGTGTGGCCAGTTTTATGTACTGTGGCCATTTTACTGTACCGTGTGGCCCGAGTTTTTTGACCTGGCGGAGTTTTACTGTACCGTGGCCGAGAGTTTTACTGTACCGTGTGGCTCAAGTTTTTGTACCAAGATTTTTTGTATTACTGTACCGTGTGGCCCAAGTTTTGTTGTACCGTGTGGCCAGGGTTTTAATGTACCGTGTGGCTCAAGAGTTTTGTTGTACCGTGGCCCGAGTTTTATTGTACCGTGTGGCTCAAGAGTTTTTGTACCGTGTGGCCAGGTTTTATTGTACCGTGTGGCGGAGTTTGTTGTACCGTGTGGCCAATTTTATTGTACCGTGTGGCCGAGGTTATTGTACCGTGTGGCCCGAGTTTTGTTGTACCATGTGGCTCAAGTTTTACTGTACCGTGTGGCCGAGTTTTATTGTACCGTGTGTGACCCGAGGTTTTATTGTACCGTGTGGCCCGAGTTTTATTGTACCGTGTGGCCCGAAAGTTTTTGTTTTACCGTGTGGCCGAGATTTTGTACCGTGTGGCCAGGGATTTTATTGTACCGTGTGACCGAGTTTTGTTGTACCGTGTGGCCCGAAAGTTTTGTTTTACGTGTGCCTCAAGAGTTTTATTGTACCGTGTGGCTCTAGAGTTTTATTATTACCGTGTGGCCGAGTTTTACTGTACCGTGTGGCTCAAAAGTTTTATTGGCGTGTGGCCGAGAATTTTATTGTACCGTGTGGCCCGAGGTTTTATTTTACCTGTGGCTAAGAGTTTCATTGTACCGTGTGGCCAGAGTTTTATTGTACCGTGTGGCCGAGAGTTTTACTGTACCGTGTGCGAGAGTTTTACTGTACCGTGTGGCTCAAAAGTTTTTTTTTTACCGTGGCTTAAGTTTCGTACCGTGTGGCCAGAGTTTTATTGTATCGTGTGGCCGAGTTTTGTTGTACCGTGTGGCTCGAGTTTTACTGTACGTGTGGCTCAAGAGTTTTGTTTACCGTGTGGCCGAGTTTTGTTGTACCGTGTGGCCCAGTTTTAATGTACCGTGTGGCCAGAGTTTATTGTACCGTGTGTCCTAAAGTTTTACTGTACCGTGTGGCTCAAAGTTTTATTTTACCGTGGCTCAAGAGTTTTGTTGTACCGTGTGGCCCGAGTTTTTGTTGTACCGTGTGGCTCAAAGTTTTACTGTACCGTGTGGCCCGAGAGTTTTGTTGTACCGTGTGGCTCAAGAGTTTTACTGTACCGTGTGGCCCGAGTTTTGTTGTACCGTGTGGCCAGGGAGTTTTAATGTACCGTGTGGCTCAAGTTTTGTTGTACCGTGTGGCGAGTTTTGTTGTACCGTGTGGCTTAAGAGTTTTACTGTACCGTGTAGTAAAGTTTTATTATTACCGTCTGGCCAGGTTTTGTTTAGCGTGTGGCGAATTTTATTGTACCGTGTGGCTCAAAAGTTTTATTTTACCGTGTGGCTTAAGAGTTTTATTGTACCGTGTGGCCAGGTTTCATTGTACCGTGTGGCCCGAGTTTTTGTTGTACCGTGTGGCCGAGTTTTATTGCCGTGGCGAGTTTTGTTGTACCGTGTCGCCCGAGAGTTTTAGTACCGTGTGGCCCGAGTTTTATTGTACCGTGGCGAGTTTTGTTGTACCGTGTGGCAGAGTTTTGTTGTACCGTGTCGCCGGAGTTTGTTGTACCGTGTGGCCGAGTTTTGTTGTACCGTGTCGCCGGAGTTTTGTTGTACCGTGTGGCTCGAGTTTTAATGTACCGTGTGGCTCTAGTGTTTTGTACTGTACCGTGTGGCCGAGTTTTGTTGTACCGTGTGGCCTGAGTTTGTTGTACCGTGTGGCTCAAGAGTTTTGTTGTACCGTGTGGCCGAGAGTTTTATTGTACCGTCTGGCCGAGGCTTTATTGTACCGTGTGGCGAGATTTTACTGTACCGTGTGTAGAGCTTAATTGTACCGTGTGACCCAAGAGGTTTACTGTACCGTGTGGCTTAAGTTTTGTTGTACCGTGTGGCCAGAGTTTTATTGTACCGTCTGGCCGAGGCTTTTGTACCGTGGCCAGGTTTTACTGTACCGTGTGGCTTAAGAGCTTAATTGTACCGTGTGACCGAGGTTTACTGTACCGTGTGGCTTAAGAGTTTTATTGTACCGTGTGGCTCCTCAAGAGTTTTATTGTACCGTGTGGCTCCTCAAGAGTTTTATTGTACCGTGTGGCTCCTCAAGAGTTTTATTGTACCGTGTGGCTGAAGAGTTTTATTACACTATTAAATGTTGGTGACAATACCTTAAGGAAAATAAATGATACCGTATTTATTTTTTTTAGGAATTGATATTAATTAGTTCCTTATATAAACAAATATCCTATATCAATGAGGTTGTTAAGCTTAATTAGTAAGGATAATTCCCCCTTTTTTTCTTAAACTACTCAATTTGGGTTCTATGATAGTTAACAAAGTCTTAAGTAATTTCAACAAAAAATTGACTATAAGAACTAATTTACTGATTGATATAGCGGGAAAGCCGACAGTAGTGACCTAATGTATAACGAATAACGTATATTTAATTTTTTGGGGGTGTTCATTAATAACACGAGTTAACAAGGGTTCGGGAACAGGGGTCAAATACGCTGCACTTTGTTAATGATATATGTGTATATTTAGTGTAGAAATATAAGATACGTACTTGGTAGGGATATATTAAACGGAAGGTTAGTAATACTGAACAGGAGTCTGGAAAGAATACAACGCAGAGGTCTGTGTTAATTCACCAAATTGAGTATCCAAATGTACCTTCGGCAATGAGGCCTCACGGAGAAGGCCTCCCCTTACCTACACCACCGACTGATTTGGAAGAGCTCTCAACTTCGGATGAGGAAATTGACTTCCAATAAACAACATCTTATAGAACAAAGTAAACTTAATGATCTTGTACGTGATCTCCGTCTGTCAAAACAGCAGGTGGAACTTTTAGCATCAAGACTGCAGGAATGGAACTTGCTAGCGAAACAGACAAGAATTTATGTTTTTAGGAAAATAAATATTCCATCATCTTCACTCTACAGTATGCAGGACTCCCTGTGTGAGTACTGATGTAGGTGGACTAACGTCAGAGTTGGGAGAAAAACATGACCCAAAGGAATGGCGGTTTTTCATAGATTCCTCCAAGTTTAGTTTGAAAGAACCGTAACTTAACCTCACCTATCATCAGGCCTCTCTCTCTCTCTCTCTCTCTCTCTCTCTCTCTCTGCATAAATTTAAGGCTCAACAACAATGTATGAAAGCCTATAATTACACTAGGGAACAAATTTTAAAACATTTCCGTAACATAGTTCAGGGCAGCTTCCCTGAGGATAGGTTAGAGTTAATTTAAGGTGAAGTTAGGTGAATTTGTGTTAGGTTAGTTAAGGTTAAATTGATCTAAGGTTAATCTTATTTAGGGTCTGGTTTAAGGTAAGGTTAAGTTAGGTTAGATGAGACGATAATGGGTTTAGGATAGGTTAAGGTAATTTAGGCAAAGTTTAAGTTTTTAGGTTAAGTTTATTTAAAATTCATTGAGGAAAGTTGACCAGAGACAAACAAACAGAACCAACAGTCAACTCTTACAGTAAACAGATTGGCCTTAGTGTAGAGTACACCCCTACCATACCTGTGTAGAGTACACCCCTACCATACCTATTGTAGTACACCTACCATACCTATTGTAGAGTACACCCCTACCATACCTATTGTGAAGTACACCCCTACCATACCTATTGTAGAGTACACCCCTACCATACCTATTGTAGAGTACACCCCTACCATACCTATACCTACCAACTTAAACCTCTACTTTAGTGTAGAGTACACCCCTACCATACCTATACCTACCAACTTAAACCTCTACTGTACCTCTACTAACATTATGTTGATGGTTGAACTGTTCGGTGATACACTGTACAGGCAACAGTCACTGTAGTTTTATCTCCTATCTGAAGTTATTGATAACTTAATATAGGTTAATTTAGTACTTGATGTATTGTGTTTACCTTTAGTCGGGAGAGTTGAGCTGGTGCGGCGGCTAAGGGGTCTTGCTACACAATCGTCGGTTAATTACAAAACTGGTTCCTGTGTCAAGTTTGGTGGCACTCTCCCAGGGAGGGCGTGTGGCCAGGGAGGGCGTGTGGCCAGGGAGGCTGTGTGGCCAGGGAAGGCGTGTGGGAGCTGCCGTCACCAGGAAGGGGGACGTGTAACAATCAGGTAATCTATCACCTCATTAATTAGTAAACATCTCGGCAGACACTTTTCAGATATTAATTTACTGAAGGTTTACACACGGTTGGGGAACACGAGTGGTGGCCCAAGGAACACTCTCCTGACCAGCGTTGGTGACAACGTGTATTTATGTAAGAAAGATTTTGTGAGAAAGGACGCCACACAGAGGGCCTCTCCACACCTCCCACACAATGAGGACGCTTCAAGTCCTACCTCGCATATATTCGAATATTTTCCAAATATCCAGTTCTCTTGAGTTTCTCGGGTAAAAACACTTTACAACATCAAATATTTCATCAACGCCGCAAGAAAATCACTAAGTGTTTTTGTTAAAGGATATAAGCAAAATATGTTACGGTAACGTAGGCAAGTCACAAGACCGCGAGTGTGGTGCGCACAACCTCCCCCGTCGGTGGCTTGAGAACTACTGAGCTGGTCCAGCTGGAGCGTGTTGTGGCCGGGTGGGTAACGTTGACTGTTCCGGTCTACCACCAAGACGCTCTGACAGCGGTCTGACCTGCCCTTACCGCTGACAGCGTTATTTGAGACTTTCTGAGGTAAGCCACCTTGTGAATGAGCTGCGCAGGTGCTCACCACACCACCGCGCTCCCTACTAAAACATGAACGAACAAACTGGGAGGAGTAAAAAGCGATGACTACAGTCGAAGAGTAATGGAATATTTTCTTCAGCAGGCAGACACTGTCGTTGACTAATTTAACGAATCTGATTAATTTAGGCACATTGAATTAACTTCTGCATTTTTCCTTTCTTTCAAAATTCAAATAATTTATTCCGCTTTAGTTATGAGATTAAGACGCTTACCATGTTTGTACAAACATTACTTATATATTTGTTGTGTACGTAACACACACACACACACACACACTTCTTAACCATCTTGGAGTAAAACATTGCCGTGTGACAGAGGAATTATCTTAGTATACAAGAAATGTGATAAACTTACCTGAGAATCTCGGTTATATCAGAACTTAAAAGAATTAGGGTCAGTTTGAGTTAAAATTTCTTGATAGTTATCGTCAGTTGAAATAACACAGCTCGCGATAGTCACCCACAACCCTTCCTGCTGCTGCTGCTCCTCGAGATTCAGACTCCTGAACCCGAAGCATTTATGAACAGAATAATGCATCAGTGTCTAATGCTTTGGGTTCACGAGTCTGAAGTTCGGGGTTCGTGGAGCAGCAGGAGGTAATGGGGGACTGTGAAGCCAGACGTGTAAACAACTGCACACCGTGTACAACTAACGTGCACACAACTAACACACAGTATACAAGGCCTGATTTCACATGAACATACTGAATTAACGGTCAATCAAACACAAACAAACAGATTGAATAAACTCGACCATACAGTGAACAAGAAGCAAGGTTTAAGCTCAGTTTGACCTCTTGGTGTATTGATTACCACCAATAAACACAATTACCAGCCATCACGACAGCCCGGAGCTGAGCAGCTGAGAGTACACTGATGAGACAAGCGGTACACTGCACACCCCACACCCCCGTACCTCAACACCACTCACCCCCGTACCTCAACACGCCTCACCCCGTACCTCAACACCCTTACCTCAACACACACCCCCGACCTCAACACCCCTCACCCCGTGCCTCAACCTCCACCTCAACACCCCCTCACCCCGTACCTCAACACCTCACCCCCTTGCCTCAACACGCCTCACCCCCGTACCTCAACACCCCACACCCCCGTGCCTCAACACCCCACACCTCTGTGCCTATACACGCCTCACCCCCACGTGCCTCCTTTCCCTCACCCCCGTGCCTCAACCGCCTCACCCCCGTGCCTCAACACCCCACACCCCCCGTGCCTCAACACCCCACACCTCTGTGCCTATGCGCCTCACCCCCGTGCCTCAACACCCCACCCCCGTGCCTCAACACCCCTCACCCCCGTACCTCAACACGCCTCACCCCCGTGCCTCCAACACCCCCACACCCCCGTGCCTCAACACCCCACACCTCTGTGCCTATACACGCCTCACTGTGCCTCAACACCGCCTCACCCCGTGCCTCAACACGCCTCACCCCCGTACCTCAACACCCACCTCTGTGCCTGCCGCCTCACCCCGGCCTCCAACACGCCTCCCCCCCGTGCCTCAACACGCCTCACCCCCCCGTGCCTCAACACCCCACACCTCTGTGCCTATACCGCCTCACCCCGTGCCTCAACACCCCCACACCTCCTGTGCCTATATCGCCTCACCCCCGTGCCTCAACACCCCTCACCCCCGTACCTCAACACCCCCACACCTCTGTACCTATCACGCCTCACCCCACCCGTGCCTCAACACCCCTCACCCCGTGCCTCCAGCACCCCTCACCCCATTGCCTCAACACGCCTCACCCCACGTGCCTCAACACCCACCCCCGTAGCCTCAACACCCCGCCACCTTACGCCTCACCTCCGTGCCTCCAACACGCCTCCCTTACATTACCTCAACAACCCCCGTGCCTCAGCACCCCACACTCTGTACCTATACGCCTCACCCCCGTGCCTCTTCACGCCTCACCCCCGTGCCTCAACGCCCTCACCCCCGTGCCTCAGCACCCCCACACCTCTGTTACCTATACACGCCTCACCCCGTGCCTCAACACCCACACCTCTGTGCCTATACACGCCTCACCCCATTGCCTCAACACCCTCACCCCATTGCCTCAACACGCCTCTTACCGTGCCTCAACACCCTCACCCCCGTGCCTCAACGCCTCACCCCGTGCCTCAGCCTTACACTCTGTTGCCTCTATACACGCCTCACCCCCGTGCCTCAACACGCCTCACCCCGTGCCTCAACACCCCACCTCTGTGCCTATACGCCTCACCCCCTTGCCTCAACACGCCTCACTTGTACCTCAACACCCCACACCTCTGTACCTATACGCCTCACCCCGTGCCTCAACACGCCCCTCACCCCGTGCCTCAGCACCCACACCTCTGTGCCTATACACGCCTCACCCCGTGCCTCAACGCCCTCACCCCCGTACCTCAACACCCCACACCCCTGTCCCTCAACACGCCTCACCCCGTACCTCAACACGCCTCACCCCTGCACCTCAACACGCCTCAACCCTGCCCCAACACCCCACACCCCCTGTACCTCAACACCCCACACTCCTGTACCCTCAACACCCCACACCTCTGTACCTATACACGCCTCACCCCTGCACCTCACAACACGCCCCACCCCTGCACCCCTCAACACCCCACACCTCTGTGCCTCAACACCCCAACACTCTGCACCTCAACACCCCAACTCTGCACCCCAACACCCCACACCCCTGCACCTCAACACCCCACACCCCTGCACCTCAACACGCCCCACCTCTGCACCTCCCCCACACCCCACACCCCTGCACCTCAACACTCCACACCTCTGCACCTCACCCCACACCCCCTGACCTCAACACCCCACACACCTGCACCTCAACACCCCATCCTGTCCCCAACACCCCACACACCCCTGCACTTCACACCCTCACCCCTGCCCCTCAACACCCCCACACCCCCCGTACCTCAACACCCCACACCCCCTGTACCTCAACAACACCCCCACACCCCCTGCACTCCAACACTCCCCCACCCCGTCCCTCAACACCCCACACCCCTGCACCTCAACACCCCCCTCACCTCTGCACCCCCATCACCCACACCCCTGCACTCACAACACCCCACACCCCTGCACCTCAACACCCCACACCCTGTACCTCAACACCCCCACCCCTGTCCTCACTCACCTACACCCCAGCACCAACACCCCACACCCCTGTACCTCAACACCTACACCCCTGCACCTCAACACTTCACACCCCTGCACTCAAACACCCCCACCCCTGTCCCTCATCACCCCACACCCCAGTACCTCAACACCCCAACACCCCTGTGCCTCAACACCCCACACCCCCGTACCTCAACACCCACACCCCCTGTACCTCAACACCCCACACCCCTGTGTACCTCAACACCCTCACCCCTGCACCAACACCCCACACCCCACCAACACCCCTGTCCCCTCAACACGCCTCACCCCCTGCACTCCTCTAACCCCCCACCTCTGGTACTCAACACCCCCAACCCCGCACCCCAACACCCCACACCCTGTACCTCAACACCCCCACTCCCTGCACCTCAACACACCCCACACCCCTGCACCTCAACACCCCACACCCTGTCACCCCACTCACCCCACACCCCCCTGCACCCCAACACACCACTCCACCCTGCACCTCAACACCCCACACCCCCCTGCACCAACACCCCCTGTCCCTAACACCCCCTCACCCCTGCACCCACACCCCCACCCTGGCAGCTCACCCCTCACCCTGCACCTCCCCATCACCCCACAACCCAGCACCTCAACACCCCCCACACCTGCACCAACACGCCTCACCCTGCACCACCTCAACTCTGCACACCAACACCTACCACTCTGCACCAACACCCCTCACCCCCGTCCTCAACACCCACACCCCTGCACTCCAACACTTTCACCCTGTCCTCAACACCCTGTCTCTCACACCCCACACCTCCGTGCCTCACCCTCACCCCCGTGCCTCAACACCCCTCTGTCTCAATACCCCACACCCTGCACCTCAACACCCCACACCCCGTGCCTCAACACCCCACACCCCTGTACCAACACCCCACACCCTTGTACACACCTGTGCCTCCCAACACCCCTCACCCCTGTACCTCAACGCCTCACCTTTGCCTCAACACCCTCACCCCTATTCCTCAACACCCTCACCCCTGTACCTCAACACCACCTCAACACCTTTCACCCCCGCACCTCAACACCCTCACCCCCGTGCCTCAACACCCCCACCCCTGTCCTCAACACCCCTCACCCCCTGTCCCTCAACACCCCTCACCCCTGTACCTCACCCCTCACCCTTTACCTCAACACCCTCACCCCTGTGCCTCAACACCTGACCCCTCATCACCTCAACACCCCTCACCCCTGTACCCCTCACACCTCACCTCTGCACCTCAACACCCCTGACCCCCGTGACTCAACACCCTCACCCCCTGTACTCAACACCCCTCACCCCGCTGTCCTCAACACCCCTCACCCTGTGCCTCAACACCTCACCCCTGTGCCTCAACACCCCTCACCCCTGTGCCTCAACACCCCACCCCTGTACCTCAACACCTTCTCACCCCCGTACCTCAACACCCGCCACTCCTGTACCTCACCCACCCCTCACCCCTGTACCTCAACACCCCTCACCCCTGTCCTCATCAACTCACCCCGTGTCCTCAAACCCTCACCCCTGTGCCTCAACACACCCATCGTACCTCACACCCCTCACCCCAGGCCTCACCCCTCACCTCCGCACCTCAACACCCCTCACCCCCATCCCTCAACACCCTAACCCCCGTCCCTCATCACCCCTCACCCCCTGTGCCTCAACACCCCTCACCCCTGTACCTCAACACCCCTCACCCCCGTACCTCAACACCCCACACCCCTGTCCTCATCACCCCACACCCCGTGCCCCTCAACACCCCACGCCCATGCCTCAACACTCTGTCCCTCAACACCCTCACCCCTGTGCCTCAACACCCCACACCCGTGTCCCTCAACACCCCTCACCCCTGTCCCTCATCACCCCTCACCCCCGTGCCTCAACACCTCACACCTGTACCTCAACACCCCCACCCCCTGTGCCTCAACACCCCCACCCCTGTACTCAACACCCCTCAACCTGTACCTCAACACCCCTCACCCCTGTACTCAACACGCCCCACCCCCACACCTCAACACCTCACTGCCTGTACCTCACCCCCTGTCCCTCAACACCCCTCACCCCCATACTCCTCAACACCCCACACCCTGTACCTCAACACCCTCAACGTTGCCTCAACACTCCCCCGTCCTCAACACCCTCACCCCCTGTACTCAACACCCCACACCCCTCTGTACCTCAACACCCCTCACCCCTGTACCTCACAACACCCCTGTCCCTCACCCCCACCCCTGTACCTCACCCCTCACACCCATTCAACACCCCACACCCCTGTACCTCACTGCCCTGCCTCAACACCCCTCACCCCTGTGCCTCAACACCCCGCCTCACACCTTTCACTCGTACCTCAACAGCCTCACCCCTGTCCTCAACACCCTTCACCCTAGTACTCAACACCCCTCAACCCATACGCCCACCACCCCACACCTGTAACTCCAACACCCCTGTACCACAACACCCAATAACCTGTACCTAACACCCCACCCCTGTACCTCAACACCCCTCCCCGTACCTCAACACCCCACCCCCTGTACCTCAACACTCCTCACCTGTACCTCAACACCCCTCACCCCTGTACCTCAACACCCCTCACCCTGTACCTCAACACCCCACAACTCCCCTGCACCTCAACACCCCCACCCCTGTACCTCAACACTCCCACCCCTGTACCTCAACACCCCTCACCCCTGTACTCAACACCTTCACCCCTGTACCTCAACACCACAACCCCCGATTCAACACCCTCCCCTGTCCCCTCAACACCCCTCACCCCGTACCAACACCCTCACCCCCTGTACTCAACACCCCTCATCCCCCGTACCTCAACACCCCTCACCCCTGCACTCCTCACACCCCACACCCCTGTGCCTCAACACCCCACACCCCCAGCCTCACCCCTCCCCTGCACCTCAACACCCCCCCCTGTACCTCAACACCCCCACCCCCTGTACCTCAACACCCTCACCCCTGTACCAACACCCCCACACCCCGTACCTCAACACTTTCACCCCTGTACCTCAACACCCCACACCCCTGCACTCAACACCCCACACCCCTGTACCTCAACACCCCACACCCCTGCACCTCAACACCCCACACCCCCAGTACCTCAACACCACACCCTGTACCTCACCCCACACCCCCGAGTCTCAACACCCTTCACCCCTGTACCTCAACACCCCACCCCCAGCCTCAACACCCCTCACCCCTGTACCTCAACACCCCACACCCCCTGCACTCACACCCCACACCCCAGCCTCTACACCCCACACCCTGTACCTCACCCCCACACCCCCGCACAACACCACACCCCTTCCTCAACCCCCACCCTGTACCTCAACACCTCACCCCTGTACTAACACCCCACACCCCTGCACCTCAACACCCCACACCCCTGTCACCTCAACACCCCACACCCCTGTACCTCAACACCCCACACCCCTCAGGCCTCAACACCCTCACCCCTGTACTCAACACCCCTCACCCTGTACCTCAACACCCTCACCCCTGTACCTCACCCCACACCCCCACACCTCCCCCTGTACCTCAACACCCCTCACCCCTGTACTCACCTCCCTCACCCCTGCACCTCACCCACCCCACACCCCTGTACTCCAACACCCTCACCCCTGTACTCAACACCACCCCTGCACCTCAACACCCTCACCCCTGCAACACTACTCCCTCAACACACCCCACACCCCTGTACCTCACCCCACACCCCTGCACCTCAACACCCCACACCCCTGCACCTCACCTCACACCCCTGTACCCTCAACACCCTCACCCCGTACCTCACCACCCCACACCCTGTACCTCAACACTCCTCACCCCTGCACCTTCAACACCCTCACCTCTGCACCTCAACACTCTGACCCCCATCACTCAACACCTGTAACCCCTGTCCCCCACACCCCTGTCCCTCAACACCCTCACCTGTACTCAACACCCTCACCCCTGTACTAACATCCACCCCTGCACTCACCACCATCAGACCTGTACCTCAACACCCCTGTCCCTCAACACTTTCACCCCTGCACCTCAACACCCTTCACCCCCACACCTCAACACCCCACACCCCCTGTACCTCAACAACACCCCACACAACTGTACCTCAAACCCCACGCCTGCCCTCACCCCCTGTCCACCCTCACCCCTGTACCTCAACACCCCACACCCGTACCTCAACACCCCCTCACCCCTGTCCTCACACTTCACTCCATGTACTCAACACCCTCACCCCGTGCCTCAACACCCCTCACCCCTGTACTCACCAGTCAGACCTGCACCTCAACACCCCCAACCTCAACACTTTCACCCCTGTACCTCAACACCCCACCCCCACACTCCAACACCCCCCACACCCCTGTACCCTCAACACCCCACACAACTGTATCCAAAACCCCACGCCTGTACCTCACACCCCCTGTCCCTCACCCCACCCCCCTGTACCTCAACACCCCACAACCGTGGCCTCAACACCCTCACGCCCAGACCTCACCCCTGTCCCTCACCCCTCACCCCTGTAACACCCACACCCCCTGCAACTCAACACCCTCACACTCCATATTCCACCACCCCTCACCCTGTACCTCAACACCCCTCAGTCCTCAACACCACTCACCCCTGTACCTCAACACCCCACACCCCCCTGCACTCCTCAACACCAATCTTCACCACCCCCACCCCCCTGACCTCACCCCTGCCCCCGTCCCTCAACACCCTCACCCCCTGTACCTCAACACCCCTCCCTCAACACCTCTCACCCCTGACTCAACACCCCTCACCCCTGTCCCTCAACACCCTTCACTCCAGTGCACCTCAACACCCCCCACCCCCTGTCCCTCACCTCCTCACCCCTGTGCCTCAACACCTTCACCCCTCCTCAACACTCTTCACCCCTGTACTCTCAACACCACAACCCCTGTACTCAACACCCTGCCTCCTGTACAACACCCTCACCCCTGCACCTCAACACCACACCCCTGGCCTCAACACCTCAACCGCTGCACCTCACCCCTCACCCCCTGTAGCTCAACACCCTTCACCCCCTGTCCTCAACACCCCTCACCCCTTACCTCAACACCTCATCCCTGCACCTCAACACCCCCACACCCCACCCTACACCCCACACCCTGTACTCAACACCCCACACCCCCAACTGAACACCCCTGTACCCCTCAACACCCTCTCACCCCTGCACCAACACCCCCACACCCCTGCACCTCAACACCCCCACCCCTGTACCTCACCCCACACCCCTGCACCCCTCACCCCACACCCCTGACCTCAACACCCCCACACCCCCTGCACCTCAACACCCCCACACCCCTGCACCTCACACCCCCACCCCTGTACCTCAACACCCACACCCCTGCACCTCAACACCCCCACACCCCCGCACCTCAACACCCCACACCCCCTGCACCTCAACACCCCACACCCCTGCACCTCAACACCCTTCACCCTGAACTCAACACCCCACCCCCTGCCTCAACACCCCACACCCTGCACCTCAACACCCCCCAACCCCCACACCTCAACACCCCTCACCCCTGTACCTCAACACCCACCCCCGACCTCAACACCCTGTACCTCAACACCCCACCCTGCACCTCAACACCCTTCACCCCTGCACCTCAACACCCTCACCCCCACCTCAACACCCCCACCCCTGCACCTCAACACCCCCACACCCCTGCACCTCAACACCCCCACACCCCTGTACCTCAACACCCCACCCCCACCCCTCAACACCCCCACACCCCTGCACCTCAACACCCCACACCCCTGTACCCTCAATACTCACCCCTGACTCAACACCTCACCCTGTACCTCAACACCCCACACCCTGCACCTCAACACCCCACCCACACCTCAACACCCCACACCCCTGCACCTCACACACCCCACACAACTGTACCTCAAAACCCCTCACGCCTGCCTCAACACCCCCTGTCCCTCACCCCACCCCTCTGTACCTCAACACCCCCCACACAACCTCACCTCACACCCTCACCCCCTGTCCCTCAACACCCTTCACCTCTGTACCTCAACACCCCACCCCTGTACTCAACACCCCTCACCCCTGCACTCAACACCAGTCAGACCTGTACCTCAACACCCCTGTCCTCAACAACACTCCTCCCTCGCACCTCAACACCCTCTTCACCCCCACACCTCACCCCACACCCTGTACCTCAACACCCCCACACAACCAATTCAAAACCCCTCACTGCCTGTACCTCACCCCCTGTCCCTCAACACCCCCACACCTCTGTACCTCAACACCCCACACACCTGCCTCAACACCCCTCCTGCCTGTACCTCACCCCCTGTCCCTCAACACCCTCACCCCTGTACCTCACCTCCCACACCCCCTGTACCTCACCTCACACCCATATCTCACCACCCCTCACCCCTGTACTCAACACTCTGTCCTCAACACCTCACCCCTGTCCCCTCAACACCCCCTGACTCAACACCCCTCTCACACCCATATTCACCACCCCTCACCCCCTGTACCTCAACACCCCTGCCCCTGTCCCTCAACACTTTCACCCCTGTACCAACACCCCTGTCCCTCAACACCTTTCACCCCTCGCACTAACACCCCTCACCCCTGTCCCTCAACACCCTTCACCCCAGTACCTCAACACCCCTCACCCCTGTCCTCAACACCCCTCATATATCTCACCACCCTCACACCTCCGAACTCAACACCCCCTACCCACAACACCCCCACCAACTGTCCTCACCCCTCACCCCTGCACTCTCACCCCTGCCCTGCACCTCAACACCCTCACCCTGTACTCCAACACTCCTCACCCTGCACCTCAACACCCTTCACCCCCTGTACCAACACCCTTCACCCCTGTACCTCAACACCCCACACCCCTGCACCTCAACACCCTCACTCCCCTGTACCTCAACACCCTTCACCCCCAAAACCCACCATCTCACCCCCTGTGCCCTCAACACCCTTCACCCCTGTACCACCCTTCACCCCTGTACTCACCACCACAACCCCCAGATCCCACCCCTCGCCTTCCGTACCTCAACACTCTCACCCTGTACTCAACACCCTCACCCTGCACTAACACCCTCACCTCCCTGTACTCAACACCCCACACCCCTGTACCTCAACACTCTCACCCCCTGTACCTCAACACCCCTGCCCCCTGCACCTCAACACCCCTGCCCCTGCACCTCAACACCCCCTGCCCCTGCACCTCAACACCCTCACCCCTGTACCACCACTCCACCCCCTGCACCTCAACACCCCACCCCTGCACCTCAACACCCCACACCCCTGCACCTCAACACCCCACACCCTCGTACCTCAACACCCCACACCCCTGCACCTCAACACCCCACACCCCTGTACCTCAACACTCAACCGCTGTACCTCAACACCCCTCACCCTGTACCTCAACACCCTTCACCCCTGCACCTCATACCCCCACCACCCCTGTACCTCAACACCCCACACACCCCCTGTAACTCAACACCCCCCACCTCAACACCCCACCCCCTGCACTCAACACCCCACACCCCTGCACCTCACCCTCACCCCCTGTACCTCACCCCACACCCCTGTACCTCAACACCCACACCCCTGCACCTCAACACCCCACACCCCTGCACTCAACACCCCACACCCCTGCACCTCAACACCCTCACCCCTGTACCTCAACACCCCACACCCCTGCACCTCATCACCCCACACCCCTGTACCTCAACACCCCACACCCCTGCACCTCAACACCCCCACACCCCTGTACTAACACCACCCTTCACCCCTGTACTCACCCACCCCTCAACCCTGTACCTCAACACCCTCGTACCTCAACACCCCACACCCCCACACCTCAACACCCCTCACCCCTGCACCTCAACACTCCTCACCCCTGTACCTCACCCCCCACCCCTGTACCCTCAACACCCCACACCCCTGTACCTCAACACCCTCACCCCTGTACCTCAACACCCTCACCCCTGTACTCAACACCCTCACCCCTGCACCTCAACACCCCACACCCCTGCACCTCAACACCCCACACCCCCTGTACCTCAACACCCCTCACCCTGCACTCCAACACCCCACACCCCTGCACCTCAACACCCCACACCACCCCTCTGTACCTCAACAGCCCTCACCCCTGCACTCCCTCAACACCCCCACCCCTGTACCTCAACACCCCACACCCCTGCACACCAACACCACCCCACACCCCTGTACCTCAACACCTCACCCCCTGTACCTCAACACCCCTCACCCCTGTACCTCAACACCCCACACCCCTGTACCTCAACACCCTCACCCCTGTACCTCACCCCAACCCTGACCTCACCACCCCTGCATCTCAACACCCTCACCCCTGTACCTCAACACCCCACACCTCCCTGCAACACCTCCCTCACCTCAACACCCCACACCCCTGTACCTCAACACCCCACACACCCCTGCACCTCAACACCCCTCACTCCCCAACACCCCACACCCCTCAGTCCTCAACACCCCTCACCCCCTGTACCTCAACACCCCTCACCCCACACTCCTCAACACCCTCACCCCTGTACCTCAACACCTCACCCCTGTACCTCACCACTCCCACACCCTCTGTACCTCAACACCCCCACACCTCCAACACCCCACACCCCTGTACCTCAACACCCCACACCCCTGTACCTCAACACCCTCACCTCAACACCATCCCCACACCCCTCTGTACCTCAACACCCTCACCCTGTACCTCAACACCCCACACCCCTGTGACCTCCCAACACCCCCACACCCCGTGTACCTCACCCCACACACCCCTGTACCTCAACACCCCTCACCCCTGTACCTCAACACCCCACACCCCCACCTCAACACCCCACACCCCTGTGCCTCAACACCCCAACACCCCTTATGAGACCGCGAACAAGCAAACGAGGAGCGGGCAACCAGCCCTCTCCTTACAGACCTTACAATTAATATTATTATTATTACTATTACAATAATTTCCCTTATTATTATTATTATCATCATTATTAGTTGTATTATTATTATTAGTTGTATTATTATTATTATTATTA